>NW_006287904.1:4157319-4178808 GCF_000327345.1 Myotis davidii | reverse complement strand
TGTGGTGTGCATGCCTGTGTGTGTAGGGGGTTGGGGCATGGGGGATGACGGTGCAAATGCTGAATTTCTCATTCCTTCTGTTTCTTCTTTGCATTTAATTAAAAGGAAAAGATGCACAGGCTGCCCCAGGGGGATTCCAGGTGGAACTAAGTCATGGCAATTTAGTCCAAGGGAACTGCAGTCCGCAAATATGTTTGAGAAGGAGTCTTTGCCAAAGGACCAACACTGTCTACCCTTCTTCCAGGAGATATTTTAAAAACGAAAGCGGGAGCCTGTAGTCTCAAAGGGTGAACAAACCCCTTTCTGATCCTGCACTGATGGGAGTAGGTGTGTGTGGGTGCGTCAGGCAGGGAGGGGCAGGGACCTGCGCAGTGAGGAGGGGACGACCTATTTGGCTTAAGGAGAGGAGACAGAGGCCTTCTTGATTAGGGCCGTCACCCCACTAACGATAAGCAGGTGTGTTTTTGCTCAGCCTGCTCTGACAAAGTGCAGACTTACCTTAGTTGATTGTGTTTCACAGATGTTGGCATTTTTTTATAAATTGAATGCAAGACTCTCCACCAGAAAAAAAAGATTACGATTTGCTTTATTGTGATGCTCTCCTCATTATGGTGGTCTGGAACCAAACCCGTGGTATCTCTAAGGTCTGCCTGTGCCACAGGCTGGGGCTTAACCAACAGAAATGTATTTTCTCACAGAGCTGGAGGCTGGAAGTCCAAGGTCAAGGTGTTGGCAGCTTGTTTTTTTTTTTTTCCTGAGACCTCTCTCCTCGGCTCTTAGGTGGCCCTCTTTGCCCTGTGTCTTCACATGGTCTTCCCTCTGTACGTGTCCCTCTTTCTTAATTCCTCTTCCTATATTGGACTAGTGACCCAGTGCACAGATTCGTGCACACTGAAAGGAAATTAATTAGGAGGTGGCCGGCAGTGTGGGACTGGGTAAGATGGGCCGGACAGGCCCTGGAGCCAGCCTCCCGAGTTCCCTCCCCACGGGGATGGGGCCGAAACCGCCTGGCCTGTGGGGATCAGGCTGAAACTGGCTCGCTGACATCCCCCAAGGGGTCCCAGAGTGCAAGAGGGCACTCAGTGAAGTTGCTGTTGTACAGGGTGTGGAAGGCAAATGTAAGTGTGCAGTAAACCAGATTCCAGGCCGACAGTGCCCCAGCAACATAACCCATGTCTGAAGGTGGAATCATGCGGCCCCACAAGGAATCGGGCTTCCTCCTCTCTGGTTTTGGGGTGTATCACCCGAGAACTGCAGCTGCCAGGTCACTGCAGCTCGACAGCTTCTGCATTGAGCATCTGCCCCCTGGTGGTCAGCGTGTATCATAGCAACCGGTCGGATGGTTGGACACTTAGCATATTAGCCTTTTATATATATAGATTAGGACCCGTTAAAATGAAAGAATCTTTGGTGCCCTCCAACCAGGCCTGCAGTCTTCCTAAGTGAACTGGCAGCTGCCCCTCCGGCAGGAGGATGGGGAGAAAGGAAGGAAAGGCCCAGAGATGAGCACCTACTACTTGCCAGGCCTAATGTACAGCCCCCAGATCTGTGGGGCCTGGTGGGTTGTGTGCATAGGTGCAGACAATTGCTGTTGTAGACACATTTTCCCCTAGAGATGGGACACATTTTTGGCTCACAGCTTAACATAGAATCAGGGCCAAGAGTGTGCACTTGAGTGGATGCGTCTGAAACTCATAGTGTTTGTTTGAGCACGGCCTCCTGTGCCCTGCCCCACTGTGCTGCCCTGCCAGTCCACTAGCAGACTCCCCAGGGGCCCGGCCACCCTTCATCCACATGGGGAGACTAGAGAAAATGCGGAGGCCCTGAAGAGCGAGCAGAGCGAGGCACCTGGCTGTTTTCCAGCCCGGATCTGGGGCTGTGTGTCAGTCTCAGCTTCAAGCAGAGGCACCTCTCTTGCAGTGGCAGTGAGCTAGTTTCTCTGGGAAACCCATCTCCAGGCCCTCTGACAGCCCGTGGGTGGCTCTGAGCTCTGCCAGGCTCACATCAAGAAGTGGATCATCTCTCCATCAAACTTGATTGCCTTCCCATAGGTGCCCCCAGGAATTAATATCACAAGATGATTTTGACACCTGGGACTCCATCTATTCCTGGTATCAAATTGTCACTTAGTCCCTTTCCCTTTAAGAACGCTCGTGAGCTACTTCAGCATAGTGATCATGGGGTCTGTGTGGTGCACCCCCCAATGGCATTTGGAACCAGGTGTCTCATGGCTGTCATTGTATGTGAGCTTCCTAGTAACCTTGAGAAGCCGGTGGTGTCCGCTTTGCAGATGTAGAGACAGGTGCGGAGAGGATAAGCTGCCTGCCCATGCCCTTCCCTCACCACTCTCAGTGCCCTGCTCTGCCCCTCGCTAGCACAGCATCAACACAAGGAATGCTCTTTGCTGCCCCACCATGTCCTTGACAGCTCTCAGACTTGCCTTTCCTACCAGCCAAGACTGAGCCGTGCACCCATCTGGGATCTGGTACAGCATCCGGTACCACTGACTCCTGCAACTCCAGTTAAACCTTCCACCTGTCCCACCACACCCCGGCATCCTCAGCCCTAAGCAGCACACAACACAGATGCCTCAAAAGGAAGATGACAAAACTGTCAGGCAGGGCATGAAACCACCCTCTCCAATCTCAGCCCCCACACTGGGCAGGCCACTGATCGCTTGCTCTTTCTCTCAGGCTCTTTGCAGCCAAGCTCAATCATGCCCCTCCTCACTTTCTCGCCCAAGAGACACCCCTACCTCATTTCTCCTGTGCCCTCTATTGTCTCCAGTTTTCTTCCCCTCCTCTCCTGTGGTAGATTATATTTTCCAAAAACTGCCACAGCAATGTTTCTAGTCCCACATACTCTACCGGGACTTTGACAAATCTCATCAAGAGATTGTCTATTTTCTCACCCCCTGAACTGGGTGGAACTTTGTTAGTTTCTTAAGGAACATAATATGGCAGAAGAAAAACTGCATTATTGCCAAGGCTAGGTCATAAAAAGTGATATAGCTTCCATCTGGCTCCTTCTCTTGGAGAGCCCAGCCACCATGTTATAAGGAAGCCCAAGTAGCCATTGGGAGAGGCCTCCTGTTCCAGCCAATAGCCCCAGCTGAGTGCTCAGCCAATAGCTGCCATCAACCACTAGACATGTAAGTGAGCAAGCCTCTAGGTGACTTCAGCTTCTAGCCCTTGCCCCTGTGATGTCAAAGGGAGACATATGCTCACTGAGACCTACCCAAATTGTAGACCTGTAAGCAAAATAAATGTTGTTTTAAGCCACGATGTTTTGGGGTAGTTTGCTATGCAGCCATAGTAACTGGAACACCGTAATGGATTTTCAATCCCAATAATTAATAATAATTGATATATCCCTTTTCTGATTTCCCCCCCAATCTTTCTTTACAAGCTTTTAGGCTGGTCTATAGTTTGTTCCTACTGTTATTTTGCATCTTGGGCAGCAGCAACTAATATGTTTGTCTTTTAGCCTATAAGTGTCTTCAAATGCCGCAGGATCCCTCCCTCTGGCTGCTGCTTGGTACATATCTTGTAGGATAAAGTCCATAAGACCACAGGGATTATGACCTTGTATGCTGTAGTTTTAAAAAAAGACTGTCTTGATCCAGTTTTGAGGCCATGGCTAGAGACTGGTAAATTCTCCTTCCTGAACAGCCAATTCAGTTCCCACACCCTCACCTCCTCCATCAGGCTTTCACATTCATGGCCACTGTACACCTGCCCTAGGGTCCCAGGGCCAGGGAACTCAATGAGACCAGGAGAACAATATCTCAAGGTAGAAGAAAAACTGCTTTATTTCCAAGGCTAGGTCATAAAAAGTGATATTGCTTCCACCTAGCTAGAGAACAGCAATCAAAAGATAGAAATTATATAAAGGAAACGAATAGAACTTTTGGAGTTGAAAAGGACAACTGGAAATGAAAAAAAATCACATTTAGACCCATCATAATCAAACGGACACGAAGGATAATCAGCTGAAAGGGAGGGTGTAAACGAGAGATATGGAACAGTCTTTCTGGCCAAGATTTGCTTAGTCTCATGCTTAGCATTGCTGTTGTCGACATTGTTCTTCTTGAAAAGATGTTTCAGTCTTGTCTTCTTCCATGGACCAAGAGTTAGGACTCTGCCCCTCATGAACACTTCTCTTCCTTTCTCTCCTTCAAGGACCTACTGGGCAAGACCATCCAGACACCACAGTGCTCTGGGTGAGAGCTGTCTTGCTTGGCAACAATTGGCTTTGCTTACCTGGGTACCAAGCGCTCTGCGAGGTTTGCCTGAAGCATGTCTGGGTTGCCTGGCAACAGGGCTCAGATGACAACAGTCTGCTGAAATGACAGAGGGATCCACCCCCACTCCCCAAGGTGCTTCTCTTCTTCCCTCGGAGGATGAGGACTGTAGTCTTCAGTTGCCAAGACCATGCCAGGCCAGCAGCACTGGAGAAGCTCACCTTTCTTAGCTCCTTAGTCACTTTCTGTCACAGCTTTCTGCTTTATTCACTGTATAGCATTTATCACAATTAGTAGTTATCTCGTTTGTTTGTTTTCTCCTTTATTGTATGTCTTTTCACATGGGAACATAAGTTCCTTGAGAGCTGGAATTTTGTCTATTTTATTCACCTCTACACCTTCAGCACCTAGATCCGTACCTGTCCCTCTTTACCAGAAAAAAAAGAAAGTTAATCACTGGAGAAAACTCCAGACCAGTATCAACCCAGAGAGGACACCAAAGGAGTCACCTAACAAACCTTACTAACTAGCCCTTAGCTACCATTAGTTTCCTCATACATTTGCCTCCCCACAATTTGCTGCCCCAGACACTCAAAGTCCTTTTCCCTTGTTCTGTCACTTCTTTAGAAATGCATTATTCACCCTTTTGAGATTCTCATTACTGAGTGCTCCCCTGTTATGAGAGACACACATGTTAATAAACATCTGCTTGTTTTTCTCTTGTTCATTTGTCTTTTGTCAGCCTAATGTACAGGCCCCAGAAGAACCTAGGATGGGTAGAGGAGAAGGATTTTCTCTTTTCTCCTCTGCACCACCAGCCTTAAACCATAATGTATTGGGAAACTAGATTAAAAACAGAACCTTCTGACCCAGAAGTCCTTGTTGCAAAGGCAGTAGAGAAAGACAACACTGTCATTACTGTATAATCAAAATGCGATTGAATAAACTAGCACAGGCAATTCTCTAAGCCATTGCAAAGACAGAAAGAAATCCCACCTCTTTCTGTCTACAACCCATGACATACATGGCCATTGGGGAGACTCCTTGTGTTGGCTTTATTGGAAAAACACTCTTCTCAACCTCTTCCCCTCCCTGGAGCCATCTTTTCGAAATCTCCTGGTCCAGTGTAGTTATTTATCATTTAATATAAAAGTGCATCTCCATTTCCTCATGGCCTGCCACCTGGTTTATGACCTGTCCTGTCCCTCGATGCTCAGGGTTGGCCTGTCACTCCTCTGCCCCTTGAGCTCACCCATGGCAGCTGCAGCGTGAGGAGGTGGTATTGAGTTCCCCCCGGGGAGAAGCAGACTCTCGGCCTGATCTGGAAGGACCCCCTCTGAAGCAGTGCAGGTGATGCAGGGAACTGAGCCCACAGGTATGCTCTTCTATAAATTTCTCGTATGATGTGGAAACTAAGGTCTGGTTAAGTGTGGCAGCCATCTGCTGGAGGCTCCAGGTCCCCTGGGGTTGGGGTAGGGTGTGACTTTTGCTTTCTTTTCTTTCTTTTAAGTCTGTTCTTTTAGGGCCAGTAAATGTGGAAAGGTAAATAGATGAGGAAACTAATGGAAGATAAGGATCGTTTATTAAGATTTGTCATGTAGAGTTATGCTGGTGCCTTTTCTATTGGGAAGATTGGTGATTAAGAATCTTCCTGGTATGGAAGAGGGAGACACCTGTACAAATGGAAATTTATGTTGCCATTAGGAAGGGAAATTTAAATCCTGTCTTTAGGCAGATAGCGGAGGGTATTGGGTGTTCTTTATGTCTGTTCTCTCTCAATTGCCTTCAGCAACAAATAACCCTTTATGTCAAGTGGCATATTTTAGGATGGCACATTCTGATCCCCTCCAATGGTGATTTATTTCCTAGAAGATTATCTAATTAGTTTTTGCTTATGTAAAGAAATGAGGTTATCTGTTTTAAACATATGATACAGAAAAGTGAACCTATCATCAGAGGACAACTCAATGAATTTCTATAAGCTGAGCATGTCAATGTAACCAGACCCTAGAGCCCGCCCTGTTCCCCCAGCCTCCTTCTAGTCACAACTCCCACAATGATAACTACTACTACCCTGCCTTCTAACTTCCTATATTAGTTTTGCCTGGTTTATACCTTACTAGAGGCCTGTTGCATGAAATTTGTGCACGGGTAGGGTCCCTAGGCCTGGCCAGCAATCAGGGTTGATCGAGGCCTTCCTTTGTCCCCCCCCCCCCGCCCCCAGTGGTCAGCACACATTATAGCAAGCGATCCAACTCCCGGTCTCCTGGTCGAACTCCTGAGGGGACACTTTGCATATTAGCCTTTTCTATACTGTATATACTAGAGGCCGGGGGAGGGGGGGGTGGTCCCTCAGCCTGGCCTGTGCCCTCTCACAGTCTGGGACCCCTCGGACATCCCTCTTGCAGTCCAGGACCCCTTGCTCCTTATTGCCTGCCTGCAGCAGAGGTGGGAGAGGCTCCCACCACCACCGCTGTGCTCGCCAGCCATGAGCCCAGCGGGAGTGCACTGACCCCCATGGGGCAGCTCCTGCATTGAGCGTCTGCCTCCTGGTGGTCAGTGCACATCATAGTGACCGGTCATTCCACTGGTCAATTGATTTTCATAGTAGGGTTTTATTATATAGGATATAGATATAAATGGAATCAGATAGTTTGTACTTTTGCATCTGGCTTCTTTTACTCAATAGTGTGTTTACTAATATGAGATTCAGGCATATTGTTGTTTCTGGATGTAAATCATTCATTTTTGTTGATGTATGGTACTTCATTGTATGAATGTATCCCCATCTATTTAAACCATTCTATGATTGATGAGCATTTGGGTAGTTTGTGGTTTATGGGCTATTATGAATAGTATGGCTTATAGACATCTTTGTTCATATCTTTTGGTGAACATATGTACGTATTTCTATATACCTAGGAGTAGAATAGGTTTTGCATATGGTCATTTTTAGTAGATACTGCCCAATGATTTTTCCCCAAGTGGTTGAGTTGCTATTGATTTTTTCTTTGATTTTTAAAATTGTGGTAAAATACACATAATATAAAGTTTATTATATTAACCATTTTAAGTGTCCAGTGAGTTATATTAAATACGTTCATAATGTTGTACAACCATCACTACCATCTATCGCCATAATTCTTTTCATTTTGTGAAACTAAAACTCTATACTCATTGAAAAGTAACTCTCCATTCCCTTCTCCCTGTAACTGATTTTTTATGTTAATGTTTCTGAAAACCATGATAAACTCTATTGTTTATTCTAATAGTTGATTCTGTTGTGAAACCTTTCCTTTCATTCAAAAGTTTTTAGATCATTGCGTAGGAACACTTTTGTGTTGCTATATGATTTGGTGTGTTCATTACATAATTTGGATGAGAATTACCTCACTTTTCAGAGTTGCCCACTAGTCTTCTAATTAGCACTAAGTAAATCATTCTTTATATTTGTGTGAGGAAATAAGCCACACTAAGTATATCCTTTCTTAATGTATTTCCTTCAAGTTTGCTGCCATTTTTCAATTTTTTTGTTTGTTTTCTGATTCCCATAGTGCTTCTGTTTTTCTATGTAGCTGATAAAAGTGTCTCATGTGGGGAAACTGGCATTTGTTAAATGCCAGCTCAGTAGGAGGCATTAAACAAGGTACATTACCAGGGGGTCTGGTTTACTAAACAAGCAGAGCTCATATTTTTTACTGCCAACTGCTAATTTTAAGTTTGGTAGCTGGCTGTTCTCGTTATTGGTCCCTTGTAAGTAAAAGAATGTCTGAAGCTCAGTGTCACTAGGTCTATAACCACAGACAAAGCCCTCCTTACAAGAAACCTGTGCTCCAGCCTCTCATTTCTTACTTCTTCCTTTTTTTTTTGTTAATCCTCACCCAAGGATATTTTTTCCATTATTTTTTTTTTCTTTTTAGAGAGAGTGGAAGGGAGGGGAGAGACAGAGAGAGAGAGAGAAACACCAATGAGAGAGAGACCATCGATTGGTGGCCTCCTGCATGTGCCTTGATCAAGGGCCAGGGATGGAACCTACAACAGAGGTACATGCCCTTGACCAGAACCGAACCCCGGGCCCTTCAGTCTGAGGACCGATGTTTCTTACAGAGTGCTTTTGGGATAAAGCCTTCATCCCTGGTGAACCCATAGTTCTCTCCAACCAGACGAGGGCATCTTTATTGTAACTGCTGACTCCTGGTTTCTCAAGGTCAGCTAAGATAATGCGGGTCAAGCCCCTGGCACAATGTTAGACTCTCAAACAGTCGGCTCAGCCTCCCCAATCCTAAGTTCTGCTTGTCCTAGGGTGGACTCCTAGACAATACATAAGGCAACCAACCCACTGACTGGCTGTTTCTTATGCATCCCCCAAACCAGTCCATGGGAAATACCCTTAAATTCTTTGCTCAGACAAGCTTTGCGAGTATAGAATATAACCTCTCCTTTATCCACTCCTTCCAGCCTGTTTTTGTACATTATATAAATAGAATTGGACAATATGTACTGTATTATCTGGCTTCTTTCACTCAAAATAATGTCCATGAGATTCATCTGTTGTAGTTGTACCTGTAGATTGTTCATTCTCATTGTATGAATATACCACAGTTGGTTGATCCGTTGTAGTGTGGATGAGCATGTGGGTAGTTTCTAGTTTGGGGCTGTTATGAGTTGTAGGGAATATTTGTGACAGTGTCTAGATAAATATGTATTTTTGGAACACATTGATGGCATAATCCACAGGATGGATGGATGTTCAGCTTTAGCAGACACTGCGAACCTATTTTCCAAAGTGGTGGCATCATTTTACATTCTCACCAGCAGGGTATGAGCGTTTCAGTCTCTCTCCAGACTCCCCTATAGTTTGTGTTTTGCATCTTTTTAATTTTAGCTATTTTGTGTGCTTTGTAGTGGTGTCTCGCTGTGTTTTTAATTTGTATTTTTCAAATGAGTAAACAGGGGAGCATCTTTTCAAATGTTTATTGGCCATTGAAGACTTTTATGCAAGAGCACGACTCAGTCACATTTGCCTTCTAAGAAATCCTCTCCAGCTTCTGGTGTGGAATAGCTGGGTGAAGAGCAAGATTCTAAGCGGAGATAAGAATTAGGGGCTCATGGCAGTGGTCCAGGCAGGATGTGACAGTAGGTTGAACTAGGGTGCTGGTAGCTGAGATGTGGATGGATTTGCTATTTTAGAGGTACTATTGACAGGACTTGGCGAAGGAGTAGGTGCAGGGGCTGCGAGAAGAAAGTATAAAAATTGTAACAGTAAAATTTCTGGTGAGCCCCATCCTTTTCAATCTATATTTAGGTTGCTATCATTATGTATATTTTCTTTAAGATTTTTTTGTTACTGTCCAAAGACTGCAAAAGCAAACTTTAATTGGAAAAAGAAAGAAGCACACCTTATAAATGTGTGTTTCAAAAAGAAACACAATTCATTTGCATACGGTCATTGAAAATGACCTTGTTATTATTCATTTTTTATTTGGCTTCTCTTATTTTCTAGGGTTTGTAAATTTTTAATTTTCAGATGACTCAGAAATTAAACCATGCAAGGATCTAGGTAAATATTACCTTGGTGGTGAGAGAATTCTCGGGAGCGCAGAGACCTTTAGAGACTGGCTAGTGGACTAAAGTGTTTCAAGGGGTGTTTTAAGAGCTGCTCTTTCTGTGGTTTATCTCCATGCCAATCTTGGGAAGGATGCAAATCTTCTGGGAATCCAAAGGACCACCCAGGATCTCAAGTGCACCCACACTGAGAAACCCCTGCCCCAAAGCTGGCAGGGCTGAGGGGACCTCCTATGGCCGGAGGAGCAGTGAGGGCATGTGTGGCCAATGAGGGAGAGGACCAGCAACCTGACTCTTGGCCAAAGCTCAACAGGCTACGGCCATGAGTGGCCATCCCTTCCTTTCATATTTTTTATTCTTTTAGGTAAGTCCAGAATTATCATTTCCTATTAAGACATGAAGCTTGATCTTAACTAGGACAATGAACCCTATCCCAGGCTTTCAATGGGGGAAATAGACACCTATGTGGCCTTGGGCCTTTACCCCAAGACTGGTATGGCAGACAGCAACCATCACTGGCGGTGTCCTGTCCATAGCGTTCGTGTTGGACTGGAGGATGTGGCAGGCAGCCCTGTCTATGAACTTTTTCCTTGGGTCCCTTTCCTGGGGGGAGCGCCTGCTTCCCCTGAACTGACTACCTGAGCACTCCAGCCTAATGGGCTTCATCCGGCTCATGCAGGGTGAGCAGAGGGAAGGAGCCTTGGGAGTCTCCTTAGCTGCTCCCTGGAATGTTCCTGAGTCATGTTGCAGCTTCCATGGCTTAGGTCTCACAGGAGTCCCTGGTGTCTGTTCACAGAGCAGCATCATTTTTATGTCCTTGGAACACATTTTTTCCCGTTGACCTGGTTTCTTATGGGCGAGTCCCATGATGCAATGACATCTGTCTCTAACACCCTTAAAGATGGACTTTTTCATTGAGAGCTGGAAATGGTGCAGTGAGTTCCCACACTTGCATTCTCTCAGGATTTCCTGTTTGATCCAGATGGTTTCCTCTAACCATTTCCCAAATGTAAAGAGAAGTCAGATGTCCTCTGATGACATTTGCTTCCTAAACGAATCAGTATTCCTCTAGTCCCCTTTTTAAAAAAAAATATTTTTATTGATTTCAAAGAGGAAGGGAAACCAAGAGAGAGATAGAAACATCAATGATGAGAGAGAATCCTCGGTCAGCTATTTCCTACACATCCCCCCTTGGGGATTGAGCTCACAACTCGGGCATGTGCCCTGATTAGAATCAAACCATGACCTCCTGGTTTATAGGTCGATGTTCAACCATTGAATCACATCATCCAGGTCATCTATCTTTTTATTACAGCCTTTAAAATTAATGTCTTGTTGCTGGGTTTATCACTGTGAGGTTTCTTCATCTGATTCATTTTTGACATGGGTACAAAGAGGTTATTGTGAGAGTAAATAAGACCATTCACTTATAGCCAGTCACACAGAGCTTAGCACATAATAGATGCTCTGTAGCTGAGGTTCTAGGAACCAAGGTGATGCCTTCTTGAAGTTTGAGGTGTAGGAGGTGCCATCTTTTGGGACCAAGTCTTCTGTCACTGTGTGTCATTTACTTTCATTTATTTTTCTAGAGAAAACATTCTTTAAACCATATCTAGGCTGTCTTCAATACCAACCATTTCCATTTGCACTCTCCCAGTTCTGTTTCCCTAAGGACTAAGATACATACTGTCGGTTCCTGCATGACGTGTCGGTGAGCACCTTGTTCTGCAGTGGAGCCCTAGAGAGCCGGGGCACAAAGTTCCGGGGACAGAAAGGAATCAAGTAAACCCGCGTCTTCTTTTAAACAGAAGTTATCACGCTGCCAAGGGCTGTGGAATTATGGAATGATCAGTTTTGCTTTGTTAGATAAATGTGCTTTTAAATGCTTTCCTGAAAATAGCTTAAAAAAAAATCTACAGTTTCTACCTTTTCTGAAGCTTAGGGCAATTTGAGGGCGTTTTCCAATTTTCTTGTTCCTAACATGCTGAAGGAAATAACGTTATTAAAAGTGAACCAGGACAAAGTTAGGATTTTTTTAAAAAAATGTGTTTTTATTGATTTTTAGAGAGAGAGGAAGGGACAGAGATAGAGAGATGTAAACATCTCCATTGGCTGAGAAACCCCAGCCATGTGCCCTCACCGGGAATGGAATTGGGGACCTCTTGGTTCATGGGTTGATGCTTAACTACTAGGCCACACCAGCTGGGCCAAAGTTAGGAATTTTTTTTTTTTTCATTCTTATTCTCTTCTCTCACCCAGAAGAGGCTGTTTCATTTCCCTGGATCTCATGCTCTCCACTCACTCACAGTATAAGTGGGATGGTCTAGAGCAGCTGTGGGCAAACTATGGCCCGCGGGCCGGATCCAGACCGTTTGAAATGAATAAAACTAAAAAAAAAAAAAAAAGACCATACCCTTTTATGTAATGATGTTTACTTTGAATGTATATTAGTTCACACAAACACTCCATCCATGCTTTTGTTCCGGCCCTCCGGTCCAGTTTAAGAACCCATTGTGGCCCTCGAGTCAAAAAGTCTGCCCACCCCTGGTCTAGAGATTCATGGAGCACTTGCAAAATTCTTGAAATTTCAAACCAGGAAGGTTCCCTGTGGGTGCAAAAGATAAAGAGAAGGACTACGTGCAGAAGGCCATGGCTGTGCAGCCCCAGCAAGACTGCCCTGCTTTCCTGTTGCAGTCGTAGCTGTGCCTCAGTGTTCGTTGAACATGCTTATTTGGGAATTAAAAAAACACTGAGACCACTGTGTACCACCGTGGCACAGATCACACGAGGTACCAACTTTAAGTTCAAAATATCATCACGATTTTCAAATATTATAAAGCATGACATGAAAATGTCAACACTCATAGCAATAGTTTCAGATTATGTGGAAGAGGGATTTTTTTTCCCACCAGAGTATCTGTCTCTCCGTCCTGAACTGTAGGGCAGGCTCACACCCTCTCTTGCTGTTTCCTTGTCTAATTCCCTCTTTCCACTAACTCACAATTGTAGGCTGATGGGATGCCAGCAGGAGTTTGATGGCTCTGTCAGTTGCTTTGGATGTTGGACTCGGGCCATCACCCAGAACTCATGGAGCAATTTCTCCCTGAAGACTCTCCTCAGAGTCTGTGAGGTCACCAGGTGCATTGTGCTCAGAGCCCAGGAGGGCGGCTGTGTGAGTGGGGAGGGAACGTCCTCCACTCCTGGTTCGCACTTTGTGGACTTGGCCTCGGAAAGAACTTCATGGTCTGGTGCACTGTTTGAATGTGGTTATTAAACAGGCTCCATAAACTGATATTAATTTCTTTCTCTGATGAATAAAGAAAAGAAAATATTGGGGGGAAAATCCTACCCAGTGAGAGAGTCATTTGTACCACAGCCCAAACTCCCAATGAAATGAGAGTATCTTAGCTGTGCTTTCATAATATTTGCCATGGTGACATCTTAGCTTTGTGGTTATAATCCCGACTTTCTACGATACTGGATAAGTCCATGACACTTGCCATTTGGAATCATGGAATAGGTTGTTTATTACATTATTTGTGACATGAAAAAAAATTTACAGTCTCATCTTTAAAAAAATTTTTAATCCTCACCTGAGGATACTTTTCCATTGGTTTTTAGAGAGAGTGAAGGTGGGGGGAGAGAGAGAGAGCGAGCCAAAGAGAGAAACATTGATGTGAGAGAGACACACCAATTGATTGCCTTTGCACATGCCCCAACCAGGGCTGGAGATCAAGCCTGCAACCTAGGTACGTGCCCTTGACCGGAATTGAACCTGGGACTCTTCAGTCCCCAGGCCAGCACTCTTTCTGCTGAGCCAAACCAGCAAGGGCTTTATAATTTAATATCAACACATTTCTACTTGAGTGTGGGAAAAGCAGGGTCATTCTTGTCCATTTCCTCTCCCAGCGTGCGGACAGGGCCGGCACTGTGATCTAATCATGTCTGTGATTTTCACCGGCTCCTCTGACACGGTCCCAGAGGGCCTGCTGCCGACCGCTGACTGTTCTCTATCAAAGCCGTATGTGGGTGGGCCTGTGGGAGCAGGCCCTAACTGTATAAAAATACTCTTCTTTTGCTTCAGATGTGGCTGATGCCCCAAAGCCCTGGCCTCAACCCTTATTTTCCAGTTCACAACCCAGCTGCCAAAACAATCTCTTCTCCCGGAGCGTGAAAATCATAGAGCACCTCTCCCTTCAAGTGCCACGCAGGTGTCAAAAGCTGAGTTATACAAACTTCCAGTCACAGGATGGAATGCGCAGCATAGGGAATACAGCCAATAACATGTTAACAGCTTCATACGGGGCCAGATGGTGTCGATTCTTAGCATGGTGATCACATTGGAAGGTATATGAATGCTAAATCATTATGCTTACACCTGAAACGAATATAATATATGTATATTAGTTATATTATTTACACCTGACACTAACATTGCATGCCAACTACAATTTTAAAAAGTGAGTTGGATCATATTTTGCAGTTTAAATCTAAGCTGAGGTAACTTCTATCACACACACACATAATACAGATTTCTCTTTCCTGTTGTGTCCAACTTTTTAAAAACATTATACAAAAAGATTGCCCAAGGATGATACTGAAAAATAATGACACCCAAGTTAGAGACTCTGGCATAGTGACTGTGTATAACTCCTGACAGTCTGGTGGGTTCTATGCCACCGGAATGATGTTTGATATGATGGTTACTAGAAATTCAAAGGTAATCTGGGTAAAAGAAAAACCAAGTTGGTTTGAGAAATGGCTTCAAATCTCATGAGCAAGGCATCTTCTCTGACATTGTATCTATAGTCTATATACATCATGCCTATATTTCAGGGTTACAGTCTAATTAGTCAACACGGCATCTTTTAGAAAAAAATAAAACCATCTAAGTATATTTCATAAGGATATGGTTTCTCTGAATTTTTTTTATTAGATTACGGATTGAGGAAATTCTGGGGTGGAGGGTCACATCTATCTTATTGGAAATGGGTTTTACCTTGGTATCAATTTCTCTTCGTTTTTGATGACATTGTGTCCTTGGTGATTGAACATAGCAAGTACCCCTGAAGTGCTTGATAGTTATTAATTGGATAAATATATGAATAAATTGACCAGGCAGCAAGATATGGTGGGAGGAGCCTGGGCAATGGAATCAGACAGACTGGTTTCCAATTTTGCTCCTGCAACTTATTAGCCTGTTGGGTGACTTTGGGTGAGTTTCTTAAGCTCTCCAATACTCAGCTTTCTCAAGTGTTTGAAAACAGGAGACAGCCTCAGAAAAATGGCAAGAATGATCCTATCTCAAGGTACGAGGTTTAAGAGAAATGACTCAAGTGGCAGCTCTGATAGTTCGGAAATGTTCATCTCTCCCCTCATGTCGATCTTCTCTGCTTGGTAGAGATTTTGAGCGTGTTCAGAGAGGCGAGTGAGTTAGACGCTGAAAGTGTTACATTTAAACAGAACGACTGTCTTGAAGTTGAGATTGAGGAACTTTCATTTTTTTCCAGAAAAGCTCTCGTCCTTATTAAACCTATCAATAATAGATTTTGGTGGCTTGTTCTTCTCCATTTCATACAGAGCCTGGAATATGCTGCCACTGTACCAAGGGCTGCAAATTTTTTCTGTAAAGGACCATATAATAAATATTTTTGGCTTTGTGGAATATACAGTCTCTGTTAGAAGTGTTCAGAAGTAGCATAGACAATCTCTATATATAAAAGCATAATATGCAAATTGACCAGACGGCAGAACCACCAGTCACTATGATGTGTGCACTGACCACCAGGGGGTAGACACTCAGTGCAGGAGCTGCCCCCAGCCCGCAGGCCCCGATCAGGCTATCAGGGCCTGCTGGCCAACTTCTTGGTCCCTCCCCCTGGGCCGGCAGGCTCCGATCGCCCGATGAGGAATGGGGAACCGGAGTGGGTGGCAGCAGATGTGGGTGCGATTGCTCCTCTGGTCACCCCACACACAGAGGGTGACTGGTGTTGGTGGCAAGGGGCAGGGTCGGCTACTGGCAGCCTGGGAAGATTGGCCCTGATCACAGGCCAGACCTAGGAGTCCTACTTGTGCATGAATTTCATGCACCGGACCTCTAGTATACAAATGAAAGGTATGGCTGTCTTCTAATAAAACTGTATTTATACAGACTGGCAGTGGGTGAGTTTGTCTGTGAGATCCATGTAGATTGCAGACCCCTGCTCTAGAGCAGCAACCTTTAGCTAAATATTAAAACCAGGAAATACCTGTCCACTTTCTCTCTGTTTAACCTTGGGACAGCACCCATTTCCTAGGTGACTTCTATTCTTTGTTTAACATTAAGATGAACAGGAGGAATTTAATGCCAATGGAATCATTGGTATATTTATTTTAAATTATTATATGAGAGAATTAGAGCCCCTAATTTAGGAATTTCTTTATAGCATTCTCAGTGTCAGTGTGTCCCATACATAGGCATGAACCATACATGCATTTTGCAAATGTGCATGTGCATTTGTGTGCTACAGTTCTTATACTGGAGTCTTAGGACTGAATAGCATTTACTTATTATCTCTCTCTCTTTTTTTTTTTTGAAGGAAAGTTTGGAATTTCAATAGAGAACCCATGTATTTTTGTACTACAGCCTAGCTTTTTCAGAGTTAGGCCCAGTTCAGTTTCCTAGCTCTTCTATCTAATTATAGGCAGTATTTTATGAAATTCTGAGTACGTTTTAAAAGTAACATGTATCCTGTGATACCTGAAATCTTGCTCCGAATCTACAACGACACTGCAAAGACTTGAGAATGTCTTGGACTTCCCTGTTGTCACTGTTCCATACTTGAGAACTCATGAGTAGGCTTGTAAATGAATGCGGTTTGCTTGCCATAATACAGACCCAATGCTCTGCATCTTGCCTCTGCAGCACTGAGTGCCATGTTTTTGGGCATCAGGATGGCCCACATGGCAATTTCAGCAGACCCTGGGATTCATTTGAAAGCAGGAGCTTGTATCCAGGAAGGTAACATGTTTTGATGCATCCTGACATCATGTCTGCATCCATCTGACACACAGTTATCGGAACTAGAGTGAGAAGGTAGATTCACGCATTAAGGACGCTCACAGGAAATCCTATATTTTATCCTAGGCAGAGGTTTTGACTTCTTCCTTTGGAAAACCTTTCACTAGTGTGGACTCGTGTTGCACGTGGTGGTGAGTCTTTCACACCGGACTGAGGCATTTGGCTGACGTCAAGGTAGATAAGAATCACTGGCTGGATGGCATGTGCCAGTGACTGGCTTAGGTGTCAGCCCTGGGGAGAGATCAGATTGGCCATGCAGTCATTTCAGACACCCTACTTTCCTATCTTTCTGGGGGTAGGGAGGGCAGAATGGTTGAGATTTGGATCATGGCTTGGCTGTTTCCTCATTATGAGGAGGGGGTGCCGGAGTCAGGGCTGCAAGGGGCAGATGGGGCAGCACGTGGAAAGAGATGGCGGCCAAGACAAAGCAAGGACATTGCAGTAGCTGGAGCCCTGAGTATCCATGTGGGAATGGTAGAAGGGGAGGGTGAACAGGTAGACAAGACCAGAAGTTGAAGGGCCTTGAAGATCATTCTGGCCTGGCCAGTGTGACTCAATGGTTAAATGTTGACCCATGAACCAAGAGGGCACATGCCTGGGTTTTGGGCTCAATCCCCAGTGGGGGTGTGCAGGAGGTAGCCGATCGATGTTTCTCTTTTATTGATGTTTCTCTCTATTCCTTTCCCTTCCTCTTTCTCTAAAATAAATACAAATTTTTTAAAAAAGATCATTCTAAGGGGTTTAGATTTTAACTCTCAGGGGACATAGAGCCACTGGCAGGTTTTCAGTGGCTTATGTAATCAGAGAGAGTAATATTGAGCATGATTTGTCTCCAGTAAGGCTGCTGATGTGGGAGTAAGAATGGAAAGGATGTAAGAATGTGGGGGAGGAAATGCTTGGGATGGTCAAGATGGGATGTCATGAGAGTGTGAACAAGGCAGTGGTGGGGAGATGGGAGGAGGACGGGGAGGGAGCAGCGGACTTGGTGAATGGAAGTGGAATTGATAGTATGTCAAGGTCTCTCTCTCTCTCTCTTTGTTGTTAATCCTCATCTGAAAACTTTCATTGATTTTTAGAGAGAGTGGAAGGGTGAGAAAGAGACAGAGAAAGAGAAACCTTGATGTGAGAGAGACGCATGGATTGGTTGCCTCCGCACACACCCCGACCACGGCCAGGGATGGAGCCTGCTTCCGAGGTACATGCCCTTACCCGGAATCGAACCCGTGACCCTTTGTCTGCAGGCCGACACTCTTTTCACTGAGCCAAACTGGCTAGGACTCAATGTTTCTCTTAATATGAACAGAGCAGCAGGTTGAAGTTTAGGTCTGCTGCGTGTTTCCCCACATCTTTCTGGGACAGGCAGCTGACCTGGGTTATTGACAGGAGCTCACAAGGGCAAACCAACCCACAGGAGTACATTCCAACCCTCTCTTCACATTATGTCCAATAACATCCCACTGGCCGAAGTCAGTGAGTTTAAAATCAAGGTTAGCAAAGTGCACCCCATGTACTATAAAAGGTGGTTGTCTAATTCTACTGAGGGAATAGAGTGAAGAGTTGCAAGTAATAATCCAACCTACCACAGACATGATGTCTGAAATCCAGGACCAAAGAAGGAGGTGGAGAGGGACAAAGGAATATATCTATTAAGAGCATTTGCATCTTTAAGGAGCCCACTTGAAACTCTGACACTACACTTCCAATTCTATTAGCCAGGGACGTTTCATATAGTCGGTCCTGGCTGCAAGGGAGGCTGGGAAATCTATTCTTTATTCTAGGTTGCAGTGTGCTTGGCTGAAAATCAGGGTCTGTTACTAGGTCAGAAAGAGAGAATAGGTATTGAGTAAGCAATCAGCAATTTCTTCCAGTGCTCACCCAGATGCATCGTGTTTATCCTCACCGTTGTGCGGTAACCTGATTATTTGAGTCAAGGTGTTCATTGTAATTGTTTAAAGTATAAATGATGACCTAGCCAATCATTAAACACTGCTGGACTGCTGCCTCTGCACGAAATCAGATTTCTCCTTCACAAAAGTTTAACTATTTCCTAGAGCTCAGTTTCTTTGTTTTCCTTACTCCTAAAATGTAAATGACAGGGCCAGGAACAGTGGCTGGAAAGGCTTCTATAAAGAAAGTATTTAAGTACATGAGGGGCACTTACCCGGAAGAAATTTCCAGACACAGTAGTCCCCTCTTATCCACAGGGCATATGTTCCAGGACCCCCAGTGGATGCCTGAAACTACAGATAATAAGGAACCCTACATATACTATGTCTTTTCCCAGATATAAACCTGATAAAGTTCAATTTATAAATTAGGCTCAGGAAGAGATTAACAACAATAATAAAAATAGAAGAATTGGAACAATATTTTGTAGTAAAAGTTATGTGAATGACTTCAGGGCCATTCTGAAGTAAATAAGGGTTACTCGAACACAAGCATGGTGATACCACAACAGTGGGTCTGATAACCCAGCCGGCCACTAGGTGACTAATGGCTGCCGAGTGTCTGTAGACAGTGTGGCCAACGCTGGACAATGGGGTGATTTACATCCAGGTGGGATAGAGTGGGACGGTGCGCGAGTTCATCACGCTACTCCAAACAACGCACAATGTAAAGCTTACTAATTGTTTATTTCTGGAAATTTTCATGTAATATTTTTAGACTGTGGTGGATGGTGGGTGAAACCATGGCCTTGGCCAGTTTGGCTCAGGGGATAGAGGGTTGGCCCTTGGACTAAGGGTCCTAGGTTTGATTTCAGTCAAGGCCATGTACCTCAGTTGCAGGCTCAATCCCTGTGCAGGAGGCAACCAATCGATGCTTCTCTATCTGTCTCTCCCCCTTCTTCCACGCTCTCTAAAAATCAATGGGAAAAGATCCTCGGGTGAGGATTAACAACAACAATAATAAAACGTGAAACCACGGGTAAAGGGGACTACTGTAGGCTCATTTATTTACTTATTTTAGGTTGGCAAACAAGACTTATTTAGTTGTTTGAAGGTAAGCCAAGTTTCGCAGTGCAAAAGGTAAAAGCAACGTGGACTGTGATGTCCTCAAACTGTAGGCTCTTTCTTCAGGCTTTTCCCTCCACCTTCCCTAGTCAGGGCGGCTTTACTGAAAATAACAACACTCCCCATTCCTTGATTATTTCACTGTGTCTCCCCCCACCCCTCCCAAGCCCTCACTAAAAGGTGAGGGGTTTGGAGGCCAGTCATTTGTCATTTTGTTCACTGTTGGTGAACCCGTCGCTGAAAACGGTCCTTGATGATCAACCTTGGGCCATGGAACAGGGTAGAAGCAGAAGTTCCTTTTCACACAGTAGCTTCATGAGGCCGGTGCAGCCTTTTGTGTCTGAGGTAAGGAGTCTGAGAAGAGGCAATGTGTGAAAGTGGCCCTCAGGATGAAGCAACAAGGGGCGGCCTCTAGACTCCTGTGAGGTGTGAGAAAGAGAGCGAGCCTGCCTCTGGGAGCCGACCTGGCACCATCAGCCAGTCTCGGTGTTCTGCCGGATCTGAACAATTTCACAGAACACCAACGCTGGGCAAGGCCACTCTGTGAACTGATGGATGGAGGCAAAATCAAGACCAGGCTGAAATTGGAACTCCCATTTGACCCAGCAATCCCACTTCCAGGAATATATCCCAAGAAATCAGAAATACCCATCAGAAAGGACATGTGCACCCCTATGTTCATAGCAGCACAGTTTACAATAGCTAGGAATTGGGAACAGCCTAAGTGCCTATTAGCAGATGAGTGGATTAGAAAACTCTGGTACATCTACATCAATCATGTCAAACTCACGGCCTGAGGGCCACATGCCTCATTTATTTGGCCCATATTAGCCTTTGAATTTGACATGCTTGATCTACACAACAGAATACTACGCTGCTGTAAAAAGAGAAAGAACTCTTACCATTCCCAACAGCATGGATGGACATGGAGAGCATTAAGCTAAGCGAAATAAGCCAGTTAGAGAAAGATAAATACCACATGATCTCACTCATTTGTGGAATATAATAAACAACATAAACTGATGAACAAAAATAGATCCAGAGACAGAGAAGCATCCAACAGACTGTCAAACTTCAGAGGAAAAGCAGGGGAGGGGAACTGGGGAGAGGTCAATGGGGGGGAAAAGAGACATGTAATACTATAGGTAATATTTTAAACAAAGAACAATAATAAAAAAGACCAGGCTGTAATCGTGCCTGTGGACTTGTGGACAGGTGGGCATGGATTTCCCTCGCGTTCATCATCTCTCCCAGCCTGGCAGCCAGTTGAGAATATGGTGTATGGTTACCCCTCACCCCGCTTCCCTGGCTGTGTGGCTACAGACCTGAGGTCTACAAACATGAGGGTTGGGCACATGGGGCTGGGAAGGGGCACTAAGCAGCCGATGGTACCAGGAAGCAGGAGGCTGGAGGGATGCTTTGCAGCCTGTGTCTCTGAGGCCACGAGTGCGGACCAGGGTGTGCGCAGGTCTCTGAATCCGAGGGGCACCAAGGATGGAGGGCAGCTGCTGGACCTAGAGCCTGTGTGACAGCAGCGGCGGGAATGGGGTAGGAGGAAGGGAGTGGAGCGGGCAGTCTGGACTCTGCCGGGAGGGGCGAGGAGTGCCGGG
>NW_006287904.1:4148480-4156866 GCF_000327345.1 Myotis davidii | reverse complement strand
GCTCTGTGCGGGGTGGGGAAGCGGTGCCCGACCCGCGGGGATGCCCGACCCGTGGGGGTGCCCGACCCCGGGGGGGGGCCCGATCCCCGGGGGTGCCGGAGTGCAATGTGCGTGTGTGCGCGCGGGCGCGTCTACACCAGCTGAAACTCGCTTGCTCGGGGATAACGCTGTCCGGAACTGGTTCCCCTCTCTCGCCAGCCAGAGGGGCTCCCAGAGAAACGCGTGGGCATCTTGCGAGGTGAGGTGGACTTCAGAGGGGAGGGCACCGAGAGGGAGCTGACATGTTCCGAGCGAGCGAGCGTCTCACCCTGCCCGGTGCCTTCCCTAAAGTTGACCTCATTTCATCCACTGCACAAACCTGAGCGCGGTTTTCTCCGCTGAGAGCGCGGAGGGAGGTGTCCGGACTCCCGACTTGCCCAAGGCCACATGGCCCGGAGCGGTGGAGCTGGGATTTGAACCCAGGGCTCCAGAGCTCGCTGACCCAGCTAAAGGCAAGGAGACACTCCTTAGAACTAGGTAAAGAAACACGCAGAGGACCATCAGGAAAAAGGATAGAGGCAAAGCATTTGGGAAACTAACAGGAAAAAAAATGAGTTAGTGAAATGTCCCATTAATTAACCACAAATATAGGAGCACATTTACACGGCCTTCCACGCCTGGCTCTGGGGGCGGTGTTGTGAGGCGGGCAGAGGCGGCTGGGGACACCTTTTCAGAGTACCCACCTGTTGGGAGTGGGGGGTGAGAAGTTGTGGAGGGAACTCAGTTGTTATTCATCCCCAAGTTAGTCATCCCTCTGCCTCCCCCCTCCCTGTTGGCCCCATTTCCTTTCCTTGAGGTGTCGTCCGGGATGACAGCTGTCACATCGAAGCTGGGTCCTTTCTTCATCATTGGCTCTCGGGGAGGATACTGGCCTTCGGTGGTCCTGTGCGTGGGTGACTGTTAGGAGCTGTGAAGCTGGTCCCGTTACTGCCCGCACAGCCGATCTGTGGGGCTGGTGTTGCCTGAATGATTGTGGTCGCAATCAGTGGGGCATCTAGAGCAGTAGCAACGCATGGTGCTTATCCATGGGGCAACATAGCAAGAAACGGCCCCAGGAAGTAAAAAAGGAAAGGCCTGTTGGGTTTGCCTGGGGGCACCACCTCAGAAAAGCACTTCCGTTCAGTATTTGGATTGCTTTGGGCGGTGCCCTCAAACGCTCCACTGGGGAAAGACGGAGGCAGGACACGACTTCTGGAAGATGCTCTGTCACTCATCCCGTTGAGGTCTGAAAGGTCGTTGGGTCAGGGCCTTCGATGGTGAGCTCAGGGAAGTGCAAGACTGGTAAGGGGTCCTGCCGAAGCTACAGAATAAGAGAGATGGAGTCTCAGTGTTATCATGGCCAACACTTAGGCAAAACTTGGAGAAAGAAATATTGGACAGCCTAGCTGGTTTGGCTCAATGGATAGAGCGTCGGCCTGCGGACTGAAGGGTCCCAGGTTTGATTCTGGCCAAGGGCACATGCCTGGGTTGCGGGCTTGATCCCCAGTGGGAGGCATGCAGGAGGCAGCCAATCAATGGTTCTCCCTCATATTGATGTTTCTGTCTCTCTCTCCCCTTCCTCTCTAAAATCAATAAAATATATTTTTTTTTAAAAAAAGAAATATTGGATAGTGGACTGTGGTAGGTGCTCCGTGCTATGCTGCATTTCCTCAGAGACCTTTGCCACCTTGTGCGCATCGGTAGACAATAAAATATATTTTTTTTTAAAAAAGAAATATTGGATAGTGGACTGTGGTAGATGCTCCGTGCTACATTGCATTTCCTCAGAGACCTTTGCCGCCTTTGTGCGCATGGGTACCCTGGTCCCAACTGCCAGCCCCTCCTCTTCGTTGGAGGATGACCTCGGGCTGCTGGAGCCAGCTTGTCTGGAGGAAGGAACTGAGAGCAAGGAGTGCCTGGGAATGGACATCTCCCCTGGGGGCAGCCCCTGACCAGTGACCGAGAAGTGCTGGAGTATAAATAGTCCGGCTCCCTTGCCCTGGGTTGGGACACTGGAGACGTAACCTCCTCTGTCTCCAGAGACCCCCGGTGGAGTTGTGTCAGTTGACTTTCATGGGTCTTTGCTGGGCTTGCTTTTCTTCTTTCTCTCACGTCTTTACTCCCCTACCAGTTTTTCCTAGTGATACTTCCTAATAAAACACTTTCATGGGGATTCTTATTCCAGGATCTGATTCTAGAGAACCAAACCAAAAAAGAAAAAGAAAAAAGGACCCTCTCACTTTCAGCATCATTTTTCTTTCCCATGGGATCCGAGTAAAACTGTATCATTAATCTTGGGTTGGCTGTGCTGGCCCGTAGAGAGCCTTTGTACGCATTCTCACAAGGTGCCTCCTTCTGGGCAGAGGGCGCCCTATGCCCAGGCGCGGGATGAACAGGGAGGGGTTCAGCATCCGTGAACCCCCTCATCTTTGTGCCCAACAGAAGGGGTGGCATGGTGCACTTGGGCGCTCTGCTCAGAAAAGCAAAACCAGGTTGGCACCCCACTATTCTGAGCCTCAGGGTTGCTGAGTTGTCCTAAGATCTCATTTCTTGGCTTCTCTCATCCCTCTTTTTCCCAGTTCAAGGAATCTCCCCCCCCTCCCCCACGTTTTCCTAAATATTTGAATATTTTAGGCCCTTGTTTTGCTTTTTTTCTGGTGCAATGTCGAGCTGGTTTAATGTCTCAGCTTCTTTTTAAAGCCACTAAGTGGGAAGAAAAGGCTGTCTTGGCCAGTGGACCCACCGCACCACAGACTGCAGGGGGTGGTACCTGGTCAGAGAGGGTGGGCAGTTCTCCACTTGCCTGGCCTTCCAGGAGGCCTCTGCCGGACATGGGCTCACTGTGTCAGGGTTTGGATGGGCTGCTGTAGGCAGAGGCTCTTGCCTGATGAGGTTTCCTTTCCTTGCATCCATGGGGCCATGATATCTGGTGTCAGTTTCCCCACCTTTTCTTTGGTGGCCTCCGGTTAGTGGCCAAATTTGGCCCATCTGGCGGTAAAGCATGTGGGGGAGTTCTTTGAAAAGGATTTTTTTAGCTACCTGGTAATGTAGGTCAGGAGAGGGAAATACCAGGAGAGTGGGAGAGTGGGGAAGAAGACGGCTGTCCTGGGAGTCAGGGATGCGAGGGCTCTGGCACCCTTTTGCCCAATGAAGCACACATGTTTTTGTCTTCCACGGGTTTGAAGAAAGCCCCAGAGATCTGAGGCTTCCTGGTTTCCTGGGGCAAGTCGTTGACTTCTCTGGGAACCTCAGTGTCTTCACCTTTATTAACTTAATCATGATTGTCCAGCCAACCTCAGAGGGTTGTTTGATGATAAAAGGGAAAATCTTTTCATGGGCTCATCAACATTATCGAGCAAGCCCATAAAATCCGTACCCAGGAGAACCGGCAGTCTCTCTGGGACAGTGGTGTATGTGGAGGCCTCGTGGTGGGTGTAGTCAGGGATGGAGTAGAGAGAGCGCCAGTTCAGCGGCTGTCTGAAGGGATAGGGAGGTCGCCAGAGCTGCTTTGGCTGATCTCGAAGGTGGAGTGTTCACAGAACTCTGTAAGTGGCAGGGCGCCATGTAATGTGTCATTTCGGGGGTGAGAGCTCTTGAGTCCATCAGAACTGCCTTCACATCTCGGCTCTGACACTTCAGAGCTGTGTGATTCTGAGCAAGGTACTCAACCACTCTGAGCCTCTGTTTCCTCATTGATAAAATGGGCATGACCAGGTTCTGAGAATTTAGTGAAGTGAAAGCTCTTAGCAGATATTATTGTAAATGAAAGTATTATTTTCAAGTTACCCTTTAGGCGGAAGAGATCCTGTCTGGGCTCTTATGAATTTGTCATGCTATGTGCTACGCCACCTGAGTTGTCTGATGGCTCAATGCTCTTGGCCGTTTCCTCGTTCGATATTTAGTACGATTTGCTATTTTCTCATTAGCCTGTGATAGTTAAAAAAATATTTCTTGTTGCCTACTACATCATCAATGCAAGAATACGTACGGTGAAATAATGTGGCAGCACTTGGTCATCACGTGGTCATTCGGATGATCCAGAATACGTTTCATTGATTTTCTATTGATGATCTTAAAAAAGGTGATCATGAAAATGAAAGCACAGAGTTAAGCGGGAAATAATTTTAGAGAACATCTGAGCCCCCTAGAATATGTGCGAGGCTCCCCGAGAATTTGAGAAAAGGTGGAAGTCCACCAGTGTTTCCTGAAGGGGAGATGACCCGCTTTGGGGGCTAGAGACATCACTTTGTCCAGGTGTGTGGGTAGGGGAGGGGGAGGGGGAGGAAGGCCAGAGACAGATGGGTCAGGTCACATGTGATGAGGGTGGGCGCTAAGGCAGTAAGTAGTTAAGGTGCCATATTTGAGAGGCATATTGGAGGTGGAATCCACAGGACTGGGAGATTGCCCGGATGTGGGAGGTGAGGGAAGAGAAGAGGAGGTAGAGATGATGCTTAGTCACGGGGATCTGGGCAGTTGATGGTGCCACTGACCGGGGTGAAGACCACACGTGTCCACAGGAGGAACGGGAGAGCTCAAGGCCAGAGCTGTGTTCAACCACATTCATCACCCCATCTTTCCTCACTGACTTGAGCGTTCCTAAACCAATTTCTCAGGAACTGCTGCATTTTGTGGTGTCTATTTTTGGGGGATACTTTATTAGCATCCATTTGGGTGATTTGAGGTGCTTGGCTAGCCTTTCTGTTGTGTCTGCTGGAGAGAGTTCTAGCGACCTTTTGCCTAATTAAGCACACACTGTTCTGTGTTCCACATCTTTGGAGAAAGTGAAAAACATTGAGAGAAGTGTGGATGGTTCTGAGTTAGAAGCCGTCATAGTATGCCACGTGAGATTGGCTATCTGCCTTCAGTTTTGAAGAGCACCAACAAGCAACTTTCCACTCTGTGGTTTTGGACTCAGATGCTCAACGTTCTCCAAGGAGACAGCAGCCCTGGTGCAGGTTAAATAATCTCCGGGGAATTACGTAACAGGGAACGTGGAGACTCAGCACTCTGGGGAGGTGGGAGGCAGAGAACACGAGGTCACCCTATCAGACAAACAACAATTTCACCAACTGCCCTGGCTGGTATGGCTCAGCTGGTGGGGCCTTGTCCGTGCACCGAATGATTGCTGGTTTGATTCCTGGTCAGGGCACATGCCCGGGTTGCCGGCTTGATCCCCAGTAGGGGGTGTGCAGGAGGCAGCCAAATCGATATCCCACTTTCACGTAGATGTTTCTTTCTCTCTCTCCCTCTCCTTTCCTCTCTCTACCTCTAAAAATCAATCAATAAATCTTAAAAAACGTTACAAACTGGAAACAAATCCTGTGGTCGCTAGAGTGAAATCATGTGTTGCAGTTTGCAGCATTAAATAATTTAAACGGTCACTTGGTGTTTCCTCTCTGTATGAATTATTAACCTAATGCACCAACTGTTGGAAGCCACGTGAGCCGGCAGTGGCTTTGACCCTGATTGCTCTCGCTCATGACAAACTTCTACTTGTCTCTTGGCCTTGGTACAGGCATCACCTTCATGGCAGAGCCCCCGTGGACCTCGAGGGAGACGTGTAGTGCCCTTGCTGCATCTCTTAGGAACTTGTGATAAACGCTTCATAAGTAGGTGCTTACCTGTCACCCCCAGAGACCACATACTACTTGCCTTTTCATCTTGGGATCCCCCCAAAGTAGCAGGGCATTTTCCCCACCAGCCATCTCCACACCCATGAGCTAGTCCAGGGCACCTGTCAAGAAGCATCGTTGGGTCTCAGGGCAGGTTGGAGGAGCAGGTTTCCCAGCAACAATAGCCGTGGTTTTAAGAGTGTCCTTGCAAGAATAGATGGCATGAAGCTGGTTGTTCAGTTTATTCCAGATGCCGAGTTGCTTTCAGATTGGCCGCAGCCAGAATAACCCTCTGGAGTTTGCGTCTCTACAGGGGAGGCAGAGACAGTTGGTGCTCCCCAGATATCATGTGCTCCCCTTCTTTAGCAGATGCTCTCATGCCCTGTCCACAGTCCCTGTTCTGACAGTTGCTCTGCAATCCACGGCAGCCCTGTTTGAGAGCTTTCTCTGGGGCAGGGGCATGGTTCATTCTTGGGGCAATTATGATGATGATGAAGTTGATTTGTTACTGCAGCAGAGCTGAGCCTATGTTGACTAATATGTCTCAGGAACTGAGCGCTGCCTCCCTGACTAAGCCCTCCCCAGCATACTCCATGCTCCAAGCAACTCTTAGTTCAAGGACCTGAACACACCAAACGGTGTGTCATTCTCAGGTAGAGCCACGGCACTGCTATCATGTTTCTCCTACTGCTCGGCAGTCTTGGAGGATCTGAGCTGGAGGAAGGCTGCTCAGTCCACATGGGAATTCATAGGAACAAGAGGCTTTACTATGGAAGCCACTGAGCTTCTTGGCATTAATGGGTTGTGGCAGCTTCCTACCTGACCCAGGGCATCAGCACCATCCCTTTGAGGGTGCCAATATGTCAGTCAGCCCATCTCACACCTGCCCTGTAGGATACAGAAGAACTCTTGGGATTGTTTACTTGTGTTCTCCTTTAATGTTTCTAATTTCCAGACTTCTCCTCTCTTCGGTGGTTTGATTTATGCTTGGCTGTGGCTTTTTTTGGTTTATTCTCACCCAAGGACATTTTCCCATTGATTTTTAGAGAGAGTAGAAGGGAGAAGGAGAGACAGAGAAAGAGAAACATCGAGGTGAGAGAGGCACATCAGTGGTTGCCTCCTGACACAGGCCCTGACCAGGGCCAGGGATTGAGCCTGCAACAACGGTATGTGCCCTTGATCAGAATCGAACCCGGGGCTCTTTAGTCCTTGGGTTGCTGCTCTATCCGCGGAGCCAAACTGGCTATGGCTGGCTATGGCTTTTAATTAATAGGAAATTGTTTTGACATATATTTGTGAAATAAGAATCCAAATTCATTTTTATCTCCAAATTAATAACCAGTTGTTTCAATCTTGAATAAAAATTATTTTTACCTTCCAGATGAGCTTGTAAGGATCTTTTATTATACATTAGATTCTCATGTCGAAAAGTATCTATTTTGGGGTTACAGTTTTCTTTTTACTTAAATTCAGCTATTCTTGTATAAGTACCAAGATGCTGTAATTATAGCTCTGTAATATATTTTACTATGTTCATTACTCATTACTCATTTCTCTTCTGTCTTCCCTCAACAATCCTGTTAGTGCACCACACTGACAAATTACAATGGGAAAGAATTGATGTGTTCACAGTCTGGAATGGGCAGTCATTGAATTGGATCTTCTATGTCCTCTTTCAGTTTTGTAGTTTTCCTTAGGTTGATCATATACGTTTCTTGCTAACGTCATTCCTAGGAACCCTTTTTACGTTGACATTCCACATGTTCTTATTTTTAAGTTGTATTTTTCCAACTGGTTATTGCTATTATGTAGGAAAGCGTAATCTATGTGATTCAAAATGTTGGCTTTATAGTTTGTCCACTTGCTAATGATATTTAGAAGTGAAAACACACAAAGCTATTTCATGACGTTCCATGTACTCTAATTGTCTTTGCAGGTGGCGCAGAATAAACAGATAGAGACATTCTAGAACTGAAATAAATCCGGGGGGAGAGAGAAACGGATACAAGGAGTTGGGCTGCGTAGGAATCAGAGGGTCCCACCCACACTGCAGGTGCAGAGTTACAGATGCCCGACAACAAACAGCTTGGGTTCGTCCTGTTTTCCTGTTGAGACATAACCGCTTACGACTTTCAGCGTGGCTTGTCGGTGTCTCCGACTGTCCTAGACATCACTGGCCCCCACATCATAGTCTTCCCTTTGCCAGCTGACACTTGCTGGTAAGAACATGTTTAGATTTGAGTCTGGATAATAAAAGATAATGTCAGGACGCCGGTTCTTCAGTGATCCTGAAGACAGGCCTGGCAGGTCAGACTGGCTAATGGAAAACCAAATAAAAGGCCGCCGCAGCCCTGCTCAGTGTCTCACCTTGAGTTCAAGTTATGATAACCCCAGTCATGGACATACTGATTTAAAGAGAAAAAAGAAACAGAAAGACACCAAGTGGACTAGATGGAGATGAAGCTTCTTTCCCTTTTCTTTTTTAAAAATATATTTTTTATTGATTTCAGAGAGGAAAAGAGAGGGAGAGAGAGAGAGAGAGAGAAACATCAATGATGTGAGAGAATCACTGATTGGCTGCCTCCTGCACACCCTCTACTGAGGATTGAACCGCAATCCGGGCATGTGCCCTGACTGAGAATGGAACCGTGACCTCCCGGCTCATGGGTCGATGCTCAACCACAGAGCCATGCGGGCTGGGCTCCGTTTTCTTTCTGGAACTGGGAGTCAACAGATGCAGACCTCCAGGGTTACAG
>NW_006287904.1:4143302-4148416 GCF_000327345.1 Myotis davidii | reverse complement strand
AATCTCATGAGGAGGCTACACATGTGCTGTGTGCTGGCTATTAGGACCGTGTAGTCCTTTCTTTTAATGCCATTAATATTACTTTAGAACTCAAAGGCGCTGATTGTTTTCTGTCAGAACAGCATAACTGAAGATGTCTCATAGGTCTTGAAGATGATGATCTTTTTCAAGCATGTCCTGTGGCGTGAAAGGAAAACAGGCGTCCCCCCCTCACATTAAGGGGAAATAGAGAATAAGTCAGCTCCCCTCCCCAAGAACCCGTGGGGTGACCCCTGTGGTTCCCATGTTCTCTGCCACATTTATGAGTTCGTTGCTTTTTCCCAGTGGCTTTGTCTACAGTACAAAGCACGACAGCCGACAGCCAGGTGGCCGCCTGGTGCTCTTTATTTTAGTTGCACTTTCCTCATCACAAGTACAAAGTAGGTGTGTTTGAGAAGCTGTTTTCAGAAGGGAAAGGAGTGTTGGTGCGGAGGTGGAGAGGGCTGGGTTAGGAGACAGACTGGTGTCTCTTTATCCTGCCCCCAGGGTGTTCTCCGGGCCATAAACACAGTGGGTCCAGGCTCAACCACACCGGCTGGGCTCCTTTAAGTAGGCTTAAGTGAGGATGTTAGTAAAGAAAAAAGTATATATTTGATGGAGTTTTACTCTCTTGAGAAGAGGGAATGGGGTTTTAAATATCAGCCCATCCCAAAGGGAGGGAAAAAAGGAGAGTTTTATATTTTTCATGCTGCCTTCAGTAAGTGTCAAACATTCTCAGCGGTTTCTGGCTATCTGGAGGCTGGCACTGTGTTTTTTTAACTACCATTAACTACCATTAACTATCATTCACTAAAAATTCAAGCAGTAATAGGTCTATTGTTTCATAACCATTCATTCATTCATTCATAGATAGAGAGCAAGGAAGAGAAACATCAATGTGAGAGAGACACATGGATTGGTTGCCTCCCACACATACCCCGACCAGGGCTGGGGTAAAACCTGTAACCCAGGTACATGCCTTTGACCAGGAATTGAAGCCTCAACCCATCAGGACTCAGGTAGATGCTCTAACCACTGAACACACTGGCCATTGTGTTTTTTTAACTACCATTAACTACCATTAACCATCATTCACTAAAAATGCAAGCAGTAATAGGTCTATTGTTTCATAATCATTCATTCATTCATTCATTCATTCATTTATTCATTCATAGATAGAGAGCAAGGAAGAGAAACATCAATGTGAGAGAGACACATGGATTGGTTGCCTCCCACACATACCCCGACCAGGGCTGGGGTAAAACCTGTAACCCAGGTACATGCCTTTGACCAGGAATTGAAGCCTCAACCCATCAGGACTCAGGTAGATGCTCTAACCACTGAACACACTGGCCATGGCTACCGTTCTTTTTTTAAAAAAAAATATATTTCATTGATTTTTTACAGAGAGGAATAGAGAGAAACATCGATGAGAGAGAAACATCGATCAGCTGCCTCCTGCACACCCCCCACTGGGGATGTGCCCGCAACCAAGGTACATGCCCTTGACCGGAATCGAACCTGGGACCCTTCAGTCCGCAGGCTGACGCTCTATCCACGGAGCCACACCGGTTAGGGCCGTTTGTCTTTAATGAAACATGAGAGGAAGGATGGCTTCTACTGAAGAATTTGGAAAAAAAAAAAAAGCTCCTGAACGCTCAGTGCTTGTTCTTATTTTAAAATGTAAAGGCCTTTCATAATTTCGGGCAGTGGTGTGGGTCTAGGTTCCTTAGAAGCAGAACCTCAGAGTGGCATTTTTGTGCACATGATTGTGCAAGGCAGGGGGGGAGGGGGGAAGTCTGCTGTCAGGAGAAGGGAGTGAGGGGAGCAGGGCGTGGTTGCAACCACAGGAGCTCTGGGGCATGCATTGCACCCCGGAGCTGGTCCCGCCTTCGGGTGAGGGGCTGGGCTTTTGTACCCTTCCCGGTGCCCGTCAGCCAGTCCTGGATCATGGGCTGCCCTCTGAAGGCGCATTGCGTGTGTCAGTCCCTGGGTGGAGCGGCTCCCAGCAGAGGGTAATTCCTGGGATAAATGAGCAGTGGTGGCCCCTTAATAGCCAGCGTTCGTAAGCGCTGGTGGGTGGGGCCGCTGCCTGGTGAGGGGCTGAGGGTGGGCACCTACAGCATCCCCAGCTGTGCTGGCCTGTAGCGTGTTCCTTACTGAGGAGCTTTGGGGCGGGAACATGGGAAGTCCTGAGGACAGGGTTGCTTTGATCACCCAGCACGCTCTGATGATTACGCACTCAGCGGGGAGGCTGTTTGCATTAACTGGGTTTCCTGGGTTCTTTCACCCAACGCCTGTTTGTGGCCAGCCCACCCCAGGCCTGGCGCCAGGTCTGTGTATTTGGAATCTTCCCAAGAAAAGCCCATTTATGTAGAAGAGCCCGTCCCTTCCAATTACATATTCTTGGCAAATGCTAAGAGACAGCATCGCAAGGGAGACTGCAGAAACTTCACCTCCACTCCTGGGGAAGCCAGATCTGCCACCGTGTACCCTCTCAGGGCTCCGAAGGCAGCCGTCTTTGTGAAAACTGTTACTTATAGGAGGCCCTCGGAAGGCCTTGGCTGTTTGAGGGACGATGTAAGGTTCTGCCTTCTGGTGTTGGCTTCTCAGCAGAGGGGCTGGCTCGCCTTGGTGCCCCTGTTGGCGATCTGCTTTAACCAGCAAGCATGAGTGCTTCCCACAGGCAGGTCCCCTATGCCCATCATTTCGTTATGGTCTTCACAGCCACCTGGGAGCTGGGCAGGTGGGGGCTGTGCAGGCCCCATGCCAGTGAGGACATGAACACTGAGATGTAGGCCAGGCCCCATGTGGCTCTGGCACTCAGGGTGGGTATTGGGGCCACTGCTAGAGCTTTGGGGTGCCTGTTAGATTGCCTTTTTACAGCCAGGGTCATGGTACATGACTTTCCTACTTTTAAAATATACACATATATTTTAAATTGATTTCAGCGAGGAAGGTAGAGAGAAAGATAGAAACATCAGTGATGAGAGAGAATCATTGATTGGCTGCCTCCTGTATGCCCCCTACTGGGGATCAAGTCCGCAATCCGGGCATGTGCCCTGACTGGGAATCGAACCGTGACCTCCTGGTTCATAGGTCGACACTCAACAACTCAACACTCAACCACTGAGCCATGGCGGTTGCGCTCCTACTTTTAAGTAAGAGGTAACCCAAGCCCAGTTTGAATTTCCTAAAAGAAGAAAAGTTTGCACCATAATCTGCTTTACCCCAACATCATCACTCTTCTTTGTTTAGAATCTTAAAACACTTTGGGGAGTTTGTTTTTTTAGATCAGTGTTTTTTTAGAACACTATGGGGACATCGGGGAGAAGCTCAGTTGTTTATTGCGAGCTGCAGGAACACTGTGTGACTTTATTTTGTCCAGTTGGGGTTCTGGCTGGCTTAACAATTAGGACACAGCTAAACGGAGGCTGCTTTGCTGGGGTATCGATGCCCGTGGATGGGCCTGTGTCCTGCTCCATTTCCTCTGGGTGATCCTGTGAGCTTTGCTTTATTTCACGATTCAAATGATACCCCTACACCCGTCTGAGCCATTGTTCAAGAAGATTGAGGATCTATGGAAGGACTCTTTCAGTTCTTACTAACTAGCTGTGTAGCCTTGGGCTGGTTGCTTACCCTCTCTGGTCTGCAGGTGCATTTGAAAATTGAGGGTGGTGGGCTACTGGCCCTTTCATTTCTAACTTGCGAAGATTTTCACTCGCACAGCCTTTGTGTCTAGAACACGGATCCTCCTTAGAATTCTCCTTTGCATCCTGCTTAGCTTGGATTGCTGCCCTTAATTTTATTGAAGGATATTTACAAAGGATATATTTTTCAACATAAGCAATTTTCCCCATGAATCCAATCAGTCATATAAATGACCGTGTCTTGAATATTTATGGAAAGTTCTTCCTCAGTGTACCTAAGCTTCGGATAAATAGCACAGGGGAAGCTATTAGTTTATTTATTTCTCCTATTTATTTCAACTTTGGTAATATGTATCTTTCATGGAATCCGTCCATTGCGTTTAAGTTGTCTTATTTATGAGGCATTATTCATAATATTCCCTTATTATTATTTTACATAAACAGACTCAGTGTTTTTCAAATGTGTATTCTCTCCTGAATATGAATGAAAGCTATATATCTTTTGGACACATTTCTTCTCCCATAGTTTTACTTGCTATTTAATTTTATGTTATACGTTAAGGTTGTGTTTTATTTTTGTTTTGTTTTAATCCTCACCGGAGGATATGTTTTTATTAATTTTAGAGAGAAAGAGGGCAGGGGGTGAGAGAGTGGGCGAGAGAGAAAGAGGGAGAGAAACATCGATGTGAGAAAGATTGATGTGACAAACATTGATGGGCTCCCTCCTGTACACTCTGCCCCAACCAAGGGTCGAACCTGAAACCTGTGTATGGGTGCTGACTGGGAATTAAGCCAACCGGTGACCCTATGGCTCCAACCAACTGAGCCCCACCGGCCAAGGCCATGAAGGTTGTCTTATCCAGAAGTCAAAATCATGCAAAACCACAGACCCTTTGCCTCCTCTGTTCTGGACAACAGTAAGTGGTGGAGGTGTCTGCCTGCCCCTCAGATAAGCATCTGGTACATGAGGGTGAGGGGTTTCAGGGCCCAGCACGGACACATGGTTCAGAGATTCCCAAGGTCTTCACATCAGTCTCAGACCTGCCCAAACCAAGGCACGAAATGGAGGAATGAGATAGATGGGCTCAGTCTTTCCACACAGAAGATGGAGGAGTGCTTTTTGAGTGATTTCTGCAGCCTCACCCATAGGGGTGGATGGATCGTGGAAAAAGTCAGCTAGTCCAGTGTTTGTATGTTGTTGTGACACAGGTCGGTGGAGACAGAAAGGAAAGCATGGTGAAGTCCTGCGGGCATCAGTCAGCTGCAGACTGGCCCCGGGTGGGTGTCCTCACTGCTCCCCCTCTGAGGGAGCCCGTCCAAAGAGCCAACCTGGGCAGCGCTGGGAAAAGCAAAACTCGGCCCAAGTCACGGTTATTGTGAATCTCTGAGCTGCCACAGACAGTGGGGATTAAAAATCCAGGGCATAGGAAATAGCAGCCGGCCTGG
>NW_006287904.1:4101905-4143232 GCF_000327345.1 Myotis davidii | reverse complement strand
CGAAGCTTCAGGCAAAGGGAACCAGCATCAGGTGTCGCGAGGACAACACCAGGGCCAGGGCGGCATCTGGAGAGGCTCCCCACCGTGGCCCACAGACGGCGGGCAAAAGGGAGCATAGAGGCTTCGTGTGCTGGATGATCGGAAGTGGGAAGAGGTCTGTCTGGAGGAAAGCCGGCAGGGAGAACTGTGATTGTGATTGTGTGGTCACCGGATGTCCGGGGCCTCGGCAGCCGTGGGAGCAAACGAGGCCGCGTTAATATTAATGTCCAGCGTGGAGTCCCAGTGGCTGCACCTGCTCCCACGGGACCTCAGCCAGTGTCCTCGGAATCCCCAGGGCAGGGTGTCACCTGTGCTCAGGTGCACCGCGACTCCTGTTCTTCCTTCGTCATTCTGCCACTCCTCACGGCCCCTCCCCTTGCTGTTCCCTGGCTGTCAGTGTGTCCTCAGGGTCCCACATGGCCGCACCCCCACCCCCACTCCTGGGGCCCTGGGGCCTGTGCGGCTTACTCTGTTGTACCTCATCACCTGGGTCCCAGCGCCTCCCACAGGCTTTTGCAACACTGCTCCCTCTCCTCCATCCTGAACCCTGGGCATGTGGCCTGACTGGGAATTGAACCATGACCATCTGAATCCTAGGCCGATGCTCAACCACTGAGCACATGGCCGGGCTGTAGTGAGGGTTTACTCTGAGAAGCACCATAGGAAAAACAAATGAGAACACAGGTTCCTTTGGGCACATACATTGGAAGGTACCTTCCTTGGCACCCTTCAGTCTTTCCATTGAGGAAACAAACTAGTATGACTCCTGGAGCCCTCTCTCTCAGCACCAGCTCTTTCCGACAAATACGGAGGCAGACTACAGTGCACGAGAAGAAAAGGAATAACCCATGTCCATAAATAGTGCCACTGTCAGCGGGATGGTTGAGCTCACAAATCTATGGCACGTGGGAAGATCAGTACCAGCCACCACTTGTCATCTACTCTGACACCTGTGTCTAGATGGAAATCATCGCAGAACAGATTGTATGTTATAATTAAAAAACGAAAAAAAACAAAAACGTTCTGGGTAAATATGCTCGGTCAAGTTGCCCATCCTGGCACAACAGGAGTCTTTGCCACAATTCAAATGTTCTTCAAAAGTCACTTGTAGCTTCTTTTTCAAGGAGGCACAGGCGGCAGGTTCCTACACGCGGGACATGACATATGGATCCTGTGGGGTCACTTGAATAACTCCCCGCCCACCCTCATGGTCGAGCTGCTCTACACATTCGGTCATTTTTCTGTTTCCTTTCCTGACCTGGAGAGGAATGGAAATCAAACCGCTTTTTGTCTCCTCTAGCTTATTCTGGCTGGGTACAGTTGATCAGGAAACACAGAGTCTTGGATTATTCATTTATTCAGTTTATCTGGAAATACAAGGAGAATGAACAAAATGCTCTGAACATTAAATAATGGTTTCTTTCCTTTTTTTTTTTTTTTAATAATGAGAGAAAAAACCTTTTGGAGGAGAACTTTCTAGATGTAGACTGAAATTGTCAACTCTTTTCTTAAACCCCCCAGGGCAAGAAAATCCCAATCAGAGCTTTAAATACCCACCCCGCTGTTTGTCCAGGAGCTCTGTGAGGCCAGGTGAAGCTGTGCACAGTGGGATTCTACCTTCTCAATAGATTACGTTACTACCGATGAAGTGATCATACAATTAGATGGTGTAGACAGGATGAGTAGCTGCCAGTTACTATGCCCTGTGTGTTAAGTCCTCTAAGGAAATTGTATTCATTTTGTTATTTATTCTTCACAAAAGTCCTGGGAGGAGAGTGTTAGCCTCCCGACTTCATAGATGAAAAGACTGAAATGTTAGTACTTGGCCCAAGTTCACACACACAGTCGGTGGCCATCCCAGGATTCAAAGCCAGGTCTGTCTCAGACTGTGACAAAACCTCTTCACAGACTGCCTCGCCGCGAGTGGGTTGAAAGTCAAGCTGAGTAAAGTTGAGGTGGGTGAGATTAAGTTTCTGTAAAGTTCCAGAATGTTCTCACCTTTTGGTGGTATTTCTTGGGTAGCAAACCTTGGACCTTTTTTCTCAGTTGTGGATCCTTGAAGGTCACCTCACTTTAGGGAAGCAGGAGTTGTGTTCTCAGAGTCAGGCCTTGCCTAGAATGGGCTCCTGAGGGGTGGTCCAACCTGGGGGGGTCCCTGGGAGGCCTACAGGAGCCACCTCAGGCCCAAAGCAGACTCTATTCCACACTCCTGGTCTCTCACAGAGGAGACAGCGATTAGACCAAAAGTATGAAGGCCCCATCATTTCAAGCAGATCCTCAAAGGCCACCCTTATAAACTGTAATAGAACCAGTAACCTTTAGGAGAGTCTTGCTGAAGGTCAAAGGCTCCTTGAACCCAATCTTGACTAATACTGTGTTGTCCTTTTCCTCTGGCAGGACATCGAGGCCTATGTGACCATTCGCTAAAATATCTAAGCTCCAGACTCATGGAGCGGAAGCTGCAGGGCACGTGGCTGCCTGCTGGCCGGGGGCACGTGGAGAGACCGTGCCTGGGCCCCCACGGCTCCCTGGCGCCCGTGTTCAGCCCTCAGCACGGCCTCCACTGCATCCACGCCGAGAACAGCGCCCTGAAGCCCAGGGTCGTGACCGTGGTGAAGCCGGGCGGGCACCCCCTGCGCAAGGTCACCCTGCTCCTCAATCGGCGCTCGGTGCAGACCTTCGAGCAGCTCTTGGCGGACGTCTCGGAGGCCTTGGGCTTCCCACGGTGGAAGAGTGATCGCGTGAGGAAACTGTTCAACCTCAAGGGCAGGGAGATCCGGAGTGTCTCTGATTTCTTCCGGGAAGGGGATGCCTTCATCGCCATGGGCAAGGAACCCTTGACGTTGAAGAACATTCAGGCGGCCATGGAAGAGCTGTACCCCAGCAAAGCCCGGGCCCTGACGCTGAGCCAGCAGAGCAGGGTCCCTTCTCCGAGGCTGAGGAGCAGGCTCTATAGCAAGGCTCTGAAAGGGGGACACCACTGCGGGGAGGCTGAGCCGCCCAAGAGCTGCGGTGAGGCTGCCGGGTCCAAGGCAGCCATCAGACGGCAGGGGAAGACCCCCATGGAGCCGGGGCTGGAGGATGGGGCGAGGGCCCAGAAGACGTGGGTGAGGGGCGCACGGGAGCCTGAGCCCGGCGGCAGCGGGGAGAAGCACCTGGGCCTGGAGAGGCATGGCAGCGGGGAGAAGCACCTGGGCGTGGAGATCGAGAAGACCTCGGGGGAAATCATCCGGTGTGAGAAGTGCAAGAGAGAGAGGGAGCTTCAGCAGAGCCTGCAGAGGGAGAGGCTGTCCCTGGGCACCAGCGAGCTGGACCTGGGCAAGGGCCCGCGCTATGACGCGGACAAGCTGGTGCGGACCAGGAGCTGCAGGAGGTCCCCCGAGGCCCACTCTCCAGGCGGGGAGGACGGGTGGAAGGGTGACGGCCCCAGGAGCAGGCCCAGGAACCCCACTCAGGAGCTGAGACCCAGCAAGAACACGGACAAGAAAGAGGACGCAGACCCCAAAGGTCAGGAAGGTCAGCCGCAAGGAGCAGCCAAGGCTAAGAAGGATGTCACGGAAGCCCAGCCCGTCAGAGAGGATGGGCCGCGGGATGGGAAGAAAGATGCCAGGAGTAAGCATGGTGGCTGGTTCCTCAGGGAGCACCCAGCCGACCCCGAGAAGCCGCCCAGGACCCGAGGGGAGGAGCAGGAGGCAGAGAAGGAGAAAAAGCCACCTGTGTCCGGCGGGAGAAAGATGCTTCCCAGGGATGACCAACCCGCAAGGGTAGAGAAGGAGCCCAAGATGAGGGCAGAAGAAAGCAAGCCAGAGAGGCCTGGTGGCCGGAAGCGGCGGCCCGCGGGCATCATCTCGGCCAACGTGGAGAAGCACTACGAGGCCGGCCGGGTCATCGGGGACGGCAACTTCGCCATCGTGAAGGAGTGCCGGCACCGGGAGACCAGGCAGGCCTACGCCATGAAGATCATCGACAAGGCCAAGCTCAAGGGTAAGGAGGACATGGTCGACAGCGAGATCTTAATTATCCAGAGCCTCTCTCACCCCAACATAGTGAAGCTGCACGAAGTGTACGAAACGGACACGGAGATCTACCTGATCATGGAGTACGTGCAGGGCGGGGACCTTTTCGATGCCATCATAGAACACGTGAAGTTCCCAGAGCGCGACGCTGCCCTCATGCTCACGGACTTGTGTAAGGCTCTCGTGCACATGCATGACAAGAACATCGTGCACCGGGACCTCAAGCCGGAAAACCTCCTGGTAAGCCTGACTCTGCTGCCTCGTGGCTGTTACCCTTACGGCCAGAACAGTACCTTTTTGCTTATAACCTACTTGTTCCAGTGTTCAAGACCTAGGTTGTAGTTCGTAAGTTGCTGACATAGATTGGTTTTGATGAGATTATTGAAAAAAGAAACCGTCCAATTTAAAGAAAATGGAATATGTTTCCTCATCCCTGTCAGGTGGGCTGATCAGGTGGACTTGTTTCTTGGGCATTTGCATGAACTCTGGCCTGGGTATCGGGGTGTCCACTGGTAGCCATTTGCCCGGCAGGCTTGGTGTCCTCTCTCCCGCTGAAACCACCCCTGACTCTTTTGGAGGTAACTTCCTGCCACTGGAGTTCAAAAGGCTCACACTGCTGGAATCTGTGTGTGGAGTGGATAAGAGGCTGGTTGGTCCTGGAGTCAGATAACTGACTTTTTAAAAAATATTCTTTCCTTTTTTTTTAAAAAAAAAATTGAATTTATTGGGGTGACATAAGTTAGTAAAATTCTATAGGTTTCATCAGCTAACCTACTTAGAATCCTGGCTTTCTTAGTTGCTTGCTCTAGGGTTAGTCCTTCCCCTCTCTGGGCCTTAGTTTCTCGTTTATAAAAGAAAAATGACACAGTAGCACCTGACTTGGAAGGTGGGAGGAGGACTGAGTGCAGGAGAGAGAGAAGCAGCCCTGACAGCTGGCAGCCGGCCTGGCACCCCCCGCCCAGCAGTGTGCTCTCCTACTGAAAGAAACAATTTCACGGAACATCAGCATCAGCTGAGGCCATGCTGACCATGACGGGTCAAGACAAATGCAAGATCCCTTGTTAGTCATTTCCAGATGCAGATGGAAACATGATTGTCCAGACCACAAACATGGCCACATCTCCCCCTTCTGGCAACTGGGAGTGACTGCCTCACTTCATTCCTCCTGCCTTCTAGTTAAGAGTCACTACGGTGCCCATAGAATCACTCCCTCTTCCTGACAGTATATGATTCAGAGCAAAATCCTGCTTTATTTTCGACCCCTTCCCCTAATCACCTAATACAGCCCGGGTGTTGCAATAAGTGTCTTGAACATCCTCTTCTTAGGTGCCGGGGTCCCAGGGCTGTGTGTGCTCCCTGTTGCAGTGAGTCAGTAGGCCCAGTGTGTTCCTGAACCAGAAGTGTGCTCCTGGAGGTCTTGTTAGGACAGCATACTTATCCCACTATCTTCTTCATTGCCCCGACCACTGTCTGGTACAGCTGTATTTAATTTTCTGTTTTCTTTCTCTTACTGGGAAGAAAGTTCTAGGACAGTAGGAACTTGGTTCTATTCAGATTGTACCCTGAAACCTAGAGCAGCTCTGTCACATGGTGGATGCTCATCAAATGTTAGCAGGATGAATGAATGAATGCAGACATATCCTGCTGCCTGGGAAGTAGTGAGGATTCCATCAGTGGCAGCTGCCATCATTGTTATGACATCAGCATAACTGATGTTAAGGTGGGTATTGTGAGTCAGCACTCAAAGCCCGATTGCTGCAGGTACAGCAATCGTGGATGGAGACGGTGATCTTGATGAGTCATGTTATTATGATTTATTTTTTGGTCAGAGAGTTAGCCTGTTTCCTTTCATTTCCATGGCTGTAGACCCAGCCTGGAAACACCATCTCCATGCATTCATCTATCTGTAAACTGTTCCCCCCAGGAGAATGAAGCAGTGAGTGAGTCAAGCTAATTGGTGAAATGAGATCTACCTTGACCAGTAAGTCAAGTAACCTTGTGTTTGCCCACATTCACAGAACTGTGGTCTGAATTACCATCAAATAACTCTTTTGTGAAAAATTTCATTTTTGTGTGAGCTGATTGCCCTCATCCTTTCTTCACTTGCTTTTTGTCTGTCTTCTGGGTCTGAGCCCAAGTAATCTCCACGTGTGATGTGCTACCCACTGTTCATGATGGCCACTTGGAACGGCAGCAGAATAGTGCTCTTTAATGCCCCTCTGATGTTTCCCCCAATTGTCTCCGCAGGATAGGGTCTGCCTAGAGGCCTGGGCTGGTCTCATGAGCCAAACATGTTGGGCGTGTGCCTCCTGAAGCGATAGCCCAGCTGTACAAGTTCTCCGGGATGTGGGATGAGTCATTGACCTTCCAGGGTCATTTTCTGTCGGGGACAGCCACCTGAGCTTGCATTTTCTGCACAAGGTCCTGGAGCCAGGCTGTTGAGCTGGCCCGTCTCTTGGGCAATAGAGACTCTCACTTGTGTGAAGGGACTTACTTGTCAGCAGTTTTTAAAATGGAAAGCCAGCACTGGTGTAGATTGCGTGGAGAAGTTCACTTCAGAGAGTAGAAAACTGCAAGGTACACGTTTAGTGTGGATAAGCTAACAGCCTCAGAGAAGTCACGTAGCAACTCTTCACGGATTTAACTGTCAGTCAAATGTGTTTTTAGTGCCCTTAAGGGCAGTGAAGTGGGTTTACGTGTTGTGTGTGTGTTGTATGTGTGTGTGTTCTAAGAGAGACAGAGGCAAAATTGGAGAGTAGCTATACTTTTTCATTCTAAATACAAGAGTTGTTTATGTGGAATAGATAAGTAACTCTTCTCCTCTGTGGATAATTTTGTCAGCTTGCATTTATAAAGATGAATAGACCTGTCATATTTATTCACCATTTGTCCTTTTCCTGGGTGAGTAAAGTTCAACGTGTCGCTGTGTCAGGAGTCTAAATGCCATCTAATGTCAGCGCTGTCTGGTTTTCAGAAACATCTGGATTGCGTTGGATTTGACTATGGGCTCATTGTCTGGGCTTAGGGAGCTGTCATCGCTCAACTTGCTGATGTGATAATGATATTGAAAACGCGCTGGGTCTTCTAAGGTTTAATATGAGTACATGTTTCCAGGGTGACAGCTGTCCATCAGTTAATGTTCTCTAATCCAGTCTTCTGCACTAGTGTTGAGCTTTGTATTATCAAAGCAATTGTTTCTTCCTTGAATGGATGGTTACTGTCCGTCTTAAGACCTGTATTTGCTAAGCTTAGACAAATGATTATGTGAGAACTAACTTTTGATTACATGGCTGATCGCAATTATTGCTCCTTTTAGAGACTTTCTGAAGACACTGAGAGCTCTTAATGACGACAGCAAGCTTATTTTTGTTGTTTTAATCAACCGAAATATTTACGTCTGATAATTGGGCTCTGGAATAAAAAATGTTAGGCCTGACAGGATGCTAGCTCTCTTCCCCCTTCGGGTTGTTTAGACTCCTGAGATCTTGCAAAGTAAGTTTTAATTATGAGAATTTCCTGCTTGCAGAAATGTCAGTGTTAATTGCTTCTCCTGCCAGTGTGCGCTGGGCAGGGTTGGGATGTGCTGTGGGGTGTTGACCGGGCCCGGGGAGGAGGGGAGGAAGCAAACGGGAGCTGGAGAGGCGCTGATGGCCAGATCACCCACGCATCGTGGGAAGTGGACAGGCCAGGTTGTTCATGGCCAACAGCCAAGATATCACATACGGCAAAGAAAGCTGAGCGAGTTGCGTGTGTGGGGGGAGCCTGAAGAGATGTCAGACAGGAGCAAGGTCCTTTGAGAATATCTGTCCCGGAATAAGGGCAGACAGGGGCATGTTCCTGCCTGGAAACAGGGCTGGAAGGAATGAGACCCGTTGGCCTCCTCATCCCATCGGACGAGGCATCTCTCAGATGCTTTCCCTTCCTCCTGTCCATCATCACGTACTGTAATGAACATACTGTAATATCCCCAGCTTAGAACAAAAACAAACCTTTGCTTTCTCCACATGCCCCTTCAGCTGCCGCCTCATTTTTATGATCTACACACGCGTACACACGCGCACACACGCACACACGCGCACCCTTGATAGAGGTGTCTCTACTCACCGTTTGCTCTTTTCCATGTTTCATTCTCTCCTAAACTCCAGCCGGGCTCTCCTCCCCACACTGCACTGAAACCACCCTTGTCCGCCAGAAAGATGGGGCCACCGCTGGCCCGCTGCTCGGGGGTCAGGAACCTCAGAGGCGCCCCTGCGTCTTCTCTCCCCTCATCCTCACAGTCAGTCCATTCTCTAGTCTTATTTTCACCCTCAGTATGACCTTCTCCAACCCTCACTGCACTACCCAAGCCCAAGCCCTAGCCCAAGCCACTGTCACCTCTTGCTGAGACTGGCAGTCACCTCCTCACTGGTCCTTCCTCTTCCTCCGAAGCTTCTTCCTCACGGAAGCCTGACTGGCCTTCTCCAAATGAAAATCAGAACCTGTAACTCCTCTGGTCAGAGCTATCTTTGGCTTCCCATGGCACTCAGAGTAGAGGCTGAAGTTCATTTCCATGGCCTAGAGGCCCTGCATGATGTGGTCTCTGTCGTCCTCTCAAAGCCTCACTCCAACCACTCACCCCTCACTCACTCCAGCCCTGCCCTCAGTGACTGTTCCTCATTGGGCCAAACATGCCCCAGGACCTTTGCACTTGCTATTTCCTTCACCTGAAAAGCTCACTCCTCAAATTTTAATATGATATTTTTTTCAAATGTTATTTTCTCAGTGAATCCTTCCTTGACTACCCTATAAAATACCACCCCCTGCCACTGTCCAATAGAATTTTCTGTGATGATGGAGTTGTCCTATATCTACAGTGCCTCGTACGGTAGCCACTGGCTCTTCAAGCACTTGTTGAAATGTACCTTGAGAGTCTGACTTGAACTTTACATCTTATTTAAAAATAAATAGCAAATGTGGTTTGTGGTTAGTGTATACCATACTAGACAACATAGCCTTTATCTCACTTTTTCTTTTTTATAACACTTATCACTACCTGAAATTACATGTTTTTTGAATATTATCTTTTAATAGAAAGAGGGCTTCATAAAATCAAGAAGTTTTCCTGTTTCATTTACTACGCTATTTCTAGGGCCTCGGCCAGGAATTAATGCTTGTGGAATGGATATGAGATGTTAAAAAAGACTCGCATGATATGGAGGCTCCAAAGGCATTTCATGGGCCTGATATGTGGTAGATCCCAGGGGAGACTTGGTCCTTACTTATTTTTTTCAGCCATTTTTTTATATTAAAGTATTGTTTGCTGTCGAAATGTAAATTGATTTTTAGGAATATTGATATGAATTGCTTTCTATGATCAGTTTGGTCCTCATAGCCAGTTGAACAGGGAACCATGGAGGAAGAGGCCGGAGGAACCATGCAGGATCAACTAAGATTTTGGCAAAGATACCTAAGCCTTACCCACATCAAATACTTTTTTTCTTAGGGAGACTCTTGCTGTTTGGTCTGTATTCTGCTGCCCCCTTCTGTGCAGAGATGATAACGACAAGATCACCCTTAACATTGACCTACCATTGAAGGAGAGAAGGGGGGATAATTGTTAGAAAAGTAATGACTCCTTTTGAAGCTGTGAGACCATCCAGATGTTACCTGGTGCTTATGTAAACAATAAAGACCACCTTGATTCAAGGCAGGGTGCTTTGGTGTGGCTGGGAAAGGGAGGGAAGCCCTAGCTGGTTTGGCTCATTGGATTGAGCGTCAGCCTACGGACTGAAGGGTCCTGGGTTCGATTCCAGTCAAGGACACATGCCTGGGTTGCAGGCTCGATTCCCAGTAGGGGGCATGCAGTAGGCAGCCAATCAATTCTCTCTCATCATGGCTGTTTCTCCCTCTCTTCCTCTCTGATACCAATAAAAAATATATTTAAAAAAGAAAAGAAAAGAAAAGGGAGTGAAGAATGCAGATGGATCAATAGTCATTACAGTTCTGTGCAAATTAATCTCGAACACCCTTAGGTGAGAGGTAACTGAAAACAGCGCCCCTGAAGGCCCTCGACCCAGAGCAGTGAGTTTAGATAGATCGGAGACTTCGAGAGAGATGGAGATGTGGAGTGAGGGTAAGGTCTGGGGCTGTGGGCAGGCCCTCAACCAAACCTGGCCCTGGGGGGTGAAGGGGAGGGGGAAAAAGAACACCTTTTCCCACTACCCTCCTAGGTTCTGCGACTGGGGCCCTGGAAAGTAGGCTCACAATAGATAGATCAACAAGACAAAAACAACAGCTTATTTACCTGTGCACTGTGTATGCACGGGGAGAAACTCGGGGGTGAGTAACTCAGAGGGGTGGTGAGAACTTGGGGCTTATCTAGCATTTTAGCAAAGAACAGTCCACATTCTCAGAAGTGACAAGACCAAGGAAAAGGGGTTTTGGCTTCTAGGGGTGACAAACTGGGAGGTAAATGCTTAGAAACGAGTGGAAAATGAGCTGTTTTAGTGAAGTTAGTTATGTAGCTTTCTCTCCCTGCATCTCAGGGCCAATAGAACCCTTTGGTGATTTTGTTATTTCACATGTTTATTTTAGTGTATGAAGTCAGCCAAATGCTTTCAATGCTGATCATTTGTTTGGAAATATTTGCAAATATTTGTGAGGGACTTATTTTTTCAACAATCACCCGGCAAATGTGATTAATGTAGACGATCCATCTGGAAACTCGAGGCAGCGGGCTATTTTTTGTCCTTCCCTTGCAAACTCAATTTTCTAATCTAAATTATTCTAATAATTACCTCCCTGGTCTGCTTTCGGGCCATGCCTGTCTTGTACGCGCACCAAGGCGGACTCGCATTTTCGTTCTACGTCTACGCCTTTCCATTTGGCCGGGTTAATTATGGAGACATTGATGAGATTGGCCGGTGGTGACTCAGACTCAGTAATTAAGACATATCTGCTCACGGAGCTGTGAGCTCACTGGCCGGAGGCAGGGCGAGTGCAGAGAACTTACTCCTGTGTGGGGAGTGGATGCCCCACTGCCCCTGCATTTTGGGGTGTCGCTGTGCCCTGATGGGACACAGCGAGAGCCAGAGTGCTCCCTCTTGTCCTCCTGTCCCCGTTCCTGAGTGCTGGTGGGAGCTTTGCAAACCTCTGCTCAGGTTTATTAGAGATGTGAGAACATGTGCCTGCAGACAAGTGGGCAGTTTTTCCTGTAGCTCCGGGGGCCCCATCGAGTCTCTCCCTTGGGTGACATCATCACCAGGCTCATCCCAGTATGTTTGCCATTGTGTGGCCATTACCTGCTCAGGGCACCGCTGGCCTGAGCATGCAGGTTCTGTGATGAGCAGGGCGATACCCATGCCAGCTTCTCTGAACTTCTCATTTTGCCTGAGTCAGTCCTGGCCTTCAGAGGTGAACTGTTTCCGTGGCTAAAATAACATGGTTTTACTTGACAAACTCTTATATTGTGCTTCTTAGGTGCCAGGCACTGTTGATGTTACAGATGTTAGTTCACTTCATCCTCATCACAGTCCCATAAGGTCATGCAGATCCCATTGTACAGATGGGGAAATGGAGGCACACAGAGTGCAAGTTACTTGACCAGGAGATGGCAGGCTGGAGCTTGGACCTGACAGTTGGGCCTTTGAGGCTGTGCTTGGCACATGACACTGGATACTCCAGCAGAGAGTTTCCTCTGCAGGAGGTGAGGAGGCCCACCCAGAGGCCCCCAAGAGAACCAGAGGGAGGTGGGTTCGAGGTAAGCCTGCAGCCGCAGGAGGCAGAGCCAGTACATTTTACCGTGTTGTTACAGAAAGAGCTTTTGCTGCCTGGTTGGCCTGGCTCAGTGGTTGAGCATCAACCTATGAAACCAGGAGGTCACAGTTCGATTCCCGGTCAGGGCACATGCCCAGGTTGTTTGATTCCCAGTGTGGGGCGTGCAGGAGGCAGCAGATCAATGATTCTCTCGCGTCATTGACGTTTCTATCTCTCTCTCCCTCTCCCTTCCTCTCTGAAATCAAGAAAAATATATTAAAAAAAATTTTTTTTAAAGAGCTTTTGCTACAAATTCCTCAGGCTGTGCAGGGTCCCGGAGGGGCACCGATGGGCCTTTTACTTGCTGTAAGAGATGCTAGGTTTGCTCCTTCATTGGTTATTTCTCTTTTATTTGAAATATACTAGTATCTTTAGCTTTATTATTATTTTTTAAAAAAAATATATTTTATTGAGTTTTTACAGAGAGGAAAGGAGAGAGATAGAGAGTTAGAAACATCGATGAGAGAGAAACATCAATCAGCTGCCTCCTGCACACTCCCCACTGGGGATGTGCCCGCAACCAAGGTACATGCCCTTGACTGGGATCGAACCTGGGACCCTTCAGTCCACAGGCCGACGCTCTATCTACTGAGCCAAACCGACTTCGGGAAGCTTTATTATTTTTTGCATGGTGATCTAAACACTTGCTAAGCTCACCTTCTGAGATTGATTTCTTTGATGAAATCAAAGAGCCACCTTTTCCTAACTATCATCTAGCACGCAGATACCTTGAGGTGAAGAAGGACAGGGCAGATGAACCTGGCAGTAGAAACGGGCTGACCAGAGGTCAGACAGCCAGCCAGCTGGACTCGGAAGGGAGGAGACTCGTCGGGTGGGACGTATTTTAACGAGAGCACGGGAGAGCAGCCAGTTCTCTGTATTCATTTCAGAGTGAGGGTCGCTGTCTTTTCTGTTTTAAAAAAAAAATCACTATTTCTACCCTTTCTAAAATTTGGTGGAAGTGGCATCTAAAGGAAGAACCAGACATAATTTCTTTCACCTTCATGCAAAAATATTAACAATTAGAACCCAGATGGTCAGTTCCAATATGTAAGCATAAATCTCAGTCCCATAGCATTACTTTTTAAAAGATTTATTATGTGCAAACTAGGACAGCCATCTCAGACTGTTTTAGAAATAAAAGTCTTTAAATGAAAGTTTAAAAATGAAAGCCCCACATCCGGGAACCCCCCTGAGTCCCCAGCACTCTGGGACTGCTGGTCCCGCTAGGGCAGGGGTGGGGAACCTTTTTTCTGCCACGGGCCATTTGGATACTTATAACATCATTCTGCTTAATATGATTCACTTCATATACATTTATGTTGCTATGAGAAAAGCTCCGAGATTTATTGAATTTCGAGTCCTGCCTGCGGTTGCCTTGGCAGGGCCAGACCAAATGATTTCTCGGGCCTCATACGACCCACAGGCCTGGCGTTCCCCACCCCTGCTCTAGGGCTAACACTGAGCAGGGCAGATTACAGACACTGAATGGAACTCCTACTTGCTAGAAATTTTCACCCCCTCCTTTTTTCTTCTTTTTCTAAAACAAATGAGAAAATGGAAACTTAGATCAGTAAAGAAATTGTCCAAGACCATCCAGCTGCAAGTCTTGGAACTGGGATTCAAGCCGTCTGGTCTGTTTGATTCTTAAGTCACCCCTTCCCCTTGCTCCCCCCAATTAGGGCTGGTATTTAACATCCCTCCACTGTTCATTGGTCTACTTCTTCATTCTAATTCCTTCCCCCCCCCCCCCCCCTCCCCCCGCGTCTCCTTCCCCCCCCCCCCCCCCCCCCGCCCGGACTTTGCATTGCCCACAGGCATTTCCTGGTCCTCACTAAAACTGTCTGTACTCCCAATATCACTGGTTCTTGTCCGAGGGTGTGCTGCCCAACAGGACTTTCTGTGGTGATGGGAATGCTTTGCACTCGCACTGTCCAATCTTGTAGCCATTAGTCACCGATGGCCGATGAACACTTGCAATGCGGTTAGTGCATCTGAGAAACCAAATTTCAGTTTTTTAATTTAAACAGCCACGTGTGGCAATAGGGTATAAAATCCAGCTCATTAATTTGTTACTTGAAAATGTGAGCACCTGTCACTGAGATCAAATTGGGTTCATCAGTGTTGGGCTAAACTGTAAGGGTGTGTAGGTTCATTGTTTGTTATCTTAACCTCTTACGCTTGTTGTTGCATGAGTTTTCCTTCTTTATTCTCATCACAATTTTGGGGATTTGGGTTTCCTACAGGTTCAGAGGAATGAGGACAAATCGACGACCTTGAAGCTGGCTGACTTTGGCCTTGCCAAGCACGTGGTGAGACCAGTGTTCACCGTGTGCGGGACCCCGACTTACGTAGCACCTGAAATTCTTTCTGAGAAAGGTCAGTGTGACGTGATGCTCTGTGGGACTCCTGCTCACTTACTGATTAATGTTTCATTTTTTAATATTTCATATTTTATATTCTTTCAATATGGAACAAAGATCTTAGAGTTGGTGCTAAGCTGGCATTTAGGTTTTAATGGGAATATTGGAAGTTATTCTCCTTGACCAAAGCATGAGAACTCTTTCTAAATCAGGATCACAGCTCATGCCACGTGTGACTGACCACGTGTGTTACACAACACTGAACTGATGATCTATACCAGTGATGGCGAACCCATGACACGCGTGTCAGAGGTGACACGCGAACTCATTTTTTTGGTTGATTTTTCTTTGTTAAATGGCATTTAAATATATAAAATAAATATCAAAAATGTAAGTCTTTGTTTTACTATGGTTGCAAATATCAAAAAGTTTCTATATGTGACATGGCACCAGAGTTAAGTTAGGGTTTTTCAAAATGCTGACATGCCGAGCTCAAAAGGTTCACCATCACTGATCTATACCCTGTTCACTGTGTGTCCCTTGAGTGTGCAACTGGATGTCATAGCCATGTCAAATGAGAGTTTCCAGATGTTTCCTTTCCATGTCTTGTGCTTGTTTTATGACAGACCAGTAAGAAAGGGTCACACAGTGGCCGTGGTCTGAAGTCCACACGTTGAGTCACCCTGGTGTGTACCCATGTTGGTAGGAGTTGGCATTCATGTTTGGAAGTGGCTCTCGCGTGCAGAGAGCTGAGGCCCCCTGTGGCCTGAGCCATGATTCTCCGCTGCCTATCTCATCACGTCCGATCCAGCCTGGCCTCAGCTGCGCTTGTGTCTCTGCCTCCGCTGCACAGGTTACGGGCTGGAGGTGGACATGTGGGCCGCGGGCGTGATCCTCTACATCCTGTTGTGCGGCTTCCCCCCGTTCCGCAGCCTGGAGAGGGACCAGGACGAGCTCTTCGACATCATCCAGCTGGGCCACTTCGAGTTCCTGGCCCCTTACTGGGACCACGTCTCTGAGGGTGAGATTCGGGGCCTCCATGCTCGGGAAGCGGGGAGGCAGGACCGGAGCCCCTCTGGGTTCTGACTGTGAGCAGGGTCTAGGTCAGGTGTGTGAGGAGAGCGCAGAGCCCCCCCAGCGCCTGCACAGGGTGGGCTGTCCACATGTTGCGCTTCATTGTTTATCTCCTACTGCATCAGTCTGCATCCTTTGAGGACCTGAAGGAGTGATGCTGGCATTCTCGAGAGATTGGAGGAGGAGGCTCAGAGAGCCAGCCTGGGAGAACCAGAAATCTTTCCTCCTCCCTGCCTGCCCCCAGGCCCCCTATGTGTCACCACCTCTCTCCAGAATCACTCATGATTTGGGGCAGTAAATGAAATTAGTTGTGAATCTGCACTGTTTACTACTTAGGTTCCTTCATACATGTTCTTTAATGTTGTCAGTAGGAAGGCCTACTTATCCACATGGGAAGGAAGAACGCTCATCTTTCATTTAACACCGTGATAGTTTGGTTAACAGATGGAAAACATTGTAGATGGATGTGGCCGCTATTTGTCCCCTTGGGCTGGGGCCATGGCTGTCAGTGGTCCTGGCCTGTGACCCTGGGGAGAAATGAACAAACACCCTGTAGAGCTGCTCCGTCCAGCAGGGTAGCCCCCAGCTGCACGGGGCTGCCTCAGTGTAAATGTAAATGTGAGTGATTAAAAGTGAAGGCGACACAAATTCAGCTCCTTAGTCGCACTAGCCACGTTTCAAACGCCCACTGGTCCTAGCGTGGAGCACAGAGGTGGGGCGTTTCCGTGGTCACAGAAGGTTCCGTCGGACAAAGCTGCTCCAGGGTAGCACGTGGTGCTAAGGGGGATGTTTGGGTTCAGTTCACAGATGGGGAAAAGAAATCCAGAACCACCTGCATTCGTCTCATTTTCCTCCTCCCTCTCTCCGACAGCTGCCAAAGACCTGGTGAGCCGGTTGCTGGTGGTGGACCCCAAAAAGCGCTACACGGCCCACCAAGTTCTTAAGCACCCCTGGATCGAAACTGCTGGAAAGACCAGCACAGCCAACCTGGGGAAGGAGCGCAAGGAGGCGTCCCCGGGCAGCGAGGGCCACCTCCGGAGCCAGCAGGCCCTGTGGTCTCCGCCTCCGGCCCCGGTTCAGCCCTCGGTTCTGCTCAAGGACAGAGGATAGAAGTTTAGGAGAAACGCAATGTAAAGGGCGTCTTCTCTTCTCGTGATTGGAGAATCAGGGGAGGGGGAGATGCTCAGTCTATTTTAAAAGAGAAACTTGAGTCTTAACGTTAAATGTTGGAACATATTTTAGATTTGCATATTTGAAGCCTTTAATACTTGGGTTTTTTTTTGGGGGGGGTGGGGAGACTTGTTACCAGTATGGAGTTTTTGGTAATAATGATGTGTTTTGTTTCCTCCTTGTAATCAAGTTCATGGTGTATGACATGAGTGGTGCTTTCCGGGGTCGCAGTGCCCCCTGTGAAATGAATAAGGTGAATCGTAGTCTTTCTGTGTTAATAAAACGTGCTCTGAATACTGAAGTGGGTCCTATTCTGATTCCTTCTCAGCGCTGGTGGTGGGAGCCAGGAAAGCCCGGTTTAGACACGCCTCCCGGTGCCAGTATGGCTGCATAGACACGTTGTGATGGACACTCGATGAGCCGCGAGGTCTGTTGGTTTATTTCAGGCAGGAGCACGTCAGTCTTACCTGGAAATCAGACCTGGCGCAGTCTGAAGAATGGAAAGACGAAATCGTGGCTTCCTTCTTGCCCTTTTGATACCCACCTAGACAGCTTCTAAGCCAATTATCCCCGGGCCGGAGTCACTTCTACGTGAAGTTCGGCACTCAGGCTGTGACTGTGTGAACATTGCAGATCTCGAGGGAGCCACTTAGTGCATTAATGTGTCAGACATGTGGCCAATGGATTACGCTCCAGCTTGAAGGAGCTCAAGAGGGTTCAGGCCTGTTCCCACCTGCAGGGCAGACACACGGAGGGCGCAGAGGACCTGTTCCCGGATTATTTCAATCCAGATTTCTGGACCACAACGTTGGTCTTTTCAGATGACGCTTGGAGTATGCATGAGCTGAGAGCAAAACATGATGCTGCTATTTACCAAACTGACCTTCTGGGTTATATGTAACCTGGTCAGTAGGGCACAGAACCAGTCACAAAGTGCGGGTTTCTCAGCCCTCTCCTCCCTTCTCTATCAGTGTTGTTAGACCAGTCAGGAGCAAAGGTGTAGCACTAGAGAGTTGAGTAGAAGGAATTGCTCAGACAGGTGCTTGAGAATGCAGAAGCACAAAGGAGGCTCTGAAATAATTTAGAGATACGAACTTCAGGGAACGACTTCCACTCCTAGGTGGGGAGCCGAGGGCAGAGGTTGGGGTGAGTAGACCCTAGAAACCTGGAGGAGAAACCCCTTGTCCTGGACACTCAGTGTGTTGCCAGATCCTTCTTCAAGACTGAAGGAATAAGATGCTGGTGCTGTTGGCCGATAGCTCAGCGGTCACCGTCTACGGGGATGACCCCCCTTCTGGGGCAAATTGCATCCAGTGCGGGTGGGGTGTGGACTCACGGGTCCCAGGTTCAATTCCGGTCAAGGGCATGTACCTTGATTGCGGGCACATACCCAGTAGGGAGTGTGCAGGAGGCAGCTGATCGATGTTTCTCTCTCATCAATGTTTCTAACTCTCTATTCCTCTCCCTTCCTCTCTGTAAAAAAATCAATAAAATATATTTAAAAAACAAACAAACCCACAACAAAATAGCACCATACACCTATCAGAATGGCTACAATTAAATGGCTATGATGAGAAGACAGACCATATCAAGTATTGGCAAGGATTGGGAGCAACTGGAACTCTTGTACATGCTGTTGGGGGTGTAACATGGTCTTCCCTCGCTTTGGAGAACAATTGGGCAGCTCCTTTAAAAGTTCAACATGTACCTACCCTATGACCTCGCCATTCTACTAGATGTTTACAAGAGAAATGAAAGCATATGTCCTCACAAATACTTGTACAGATATTCACAGTTACTTTACTTGTAGTAGTTCAAAAGTGAAAACAACTGGAATGTCCATAACCTGGTGAGTGTATAGACAATATTATTTGGCAATAAAATGACATGAACTGTTGATACATGCAACAACGTGGACAAATCTCAAAGTTTTGGCTGAATACAAGGAACCAGACCAAAAAAAGTCTATGTTCTCAATACTATTTATATACAATTCTAGAAAATGAGAACCAGTCTACAGTGACAGAACATAGATCAGGATTGCCGGGAGCGAGGCAGGTGGGAGAGGTTATAAAGGAACACCAGGTAACTGTGGAGGTGATGGGTATGTTCACTACCTTGAATGTAACAATGGATCCATGGGTGTATGTATGTCAAACTTATCAAAGGGGACCCTTTCAATATGTGCAGCTTATTGTGTGTCCATTACACCTCAATATAGCTGTTAAAAATGCTATTCTTGCCCGGTTGGTTGGGCATCAGTGGTTGGGCATCAACTATGAACCAGGAGGTCACGGTTTGATTCCCGGTCAGGGCACATGCCTGTGTTGCAGGCTCAGTCCCCGGTGTGGCAGAGGCAGCCGGTCATTGATGTTTCTCTCTCGCTCATCATTGATGTTTCTATCTCTCCCTCCCTCTCTGAAATCAATTAAAATATTAAAAAATACTATTCCTGTAGTACCTTCAGGACTAGCTCTAGACTTCAAGACAGTGCTCTTCTGTTACTCCATATTCCCAAGTTGTATGGCCTTGCCCTTGGCCCCAGGTGGGATCACCATGGCCAGCCCTCCATGGGAAATACTCAAAACTGAGTTGCTATAAAATTGGATCCCCATGGTTGTTTTTCATTCATTCTAAGATGGATGCTTTTCCATATTTCAGCATTTCTTCCGTTGGAGTGCAGTATAAATTGACAAGTACTTAATAGAGTTTCTTTTTCCCTTTGAAAGCTCTTATTAAATCTAGGGTGTATCTTACAGTAATGGTGTCCTAGAATCCGGAAATCAGTCACAGAGGAAACTCTGTAATTATCTTCCAGGAAGCGATAGGACTTGGAATAAATGGTGGACCTGTCTCTTTCGCTTGGGTTGTATTCTTTCTGTTTTACACAGACACTGTACAGAGAAGCCTCAGATATGTATTTTGTTGTTAGTGGTGTATTGTTTTTCTCCGTGTTTATCTGGGAATTGAATAATACGAGAATATGAAGGTATACTGAGATTTGTTCTGACAGGTCTCATATCACTGACGATACCTGGCGAAGAAAATTTGACCTTAAGAAAAATTACATTGAGAAGTCCAGCTGCTATTATGAAAACCGTGCCGCAGAGAGAAAATGATGCTTTATCTATTGAGATAGCCGGTGTAATTTATGTCAACAGAAAGCCAATAACTTGATCATGATCCGAGAGGAAATTTCACTTGAGAGATCTTGGTCTCTCTCCTGATCCGACAGAAGGAAGCATACTGTATAAATCCTCAGCTCCAACTTCCCAAAAGAACTCTGGTGCGAGGTGGAGGTGGGGGGTGACCTATGGCTTGCGATTGCTCTCATTTTACGTCAGCCATCACCAAAGGCTCCCCGGCATTGGACATATTTATGCAGAAGCATCACGGAAGTAACTCTTGGACAGACCAAGGGTGTCATTTGATATTGACATGTTTCTCCATCACATGTAGATTCATCCAGTTCTTTTTTTTCTTTTTAAGTTGAATCTAAATGCAAGTTGCCTAATTAATCTTTTGACTTAATGCAAGTTGCCTAAGTAATCCGTTTCTCTACGTGGATTTGGCAGACATTTATATTAGTCTGAAACCACAGGTGTGCAACTGTCATTGCATAATTTTATTTTCTGTCCAATGAATTATTTTTTGACTGTATGCTCCCAGCTCTACTGCCCTGTGAAATGCCAAGTTGCAGGGTGGTCCTGTGACTACCATCCTTTACTGGCCAGGTCCCATGGGGTTACTACTGACACCCCCACAGTCCCAGCCCACTGCTTTGCTGCTTCCTTACCACCCCAGGGCCTGGAGTCGATTGTACAACTGTCCATGGTCTTATCTCCATGGTCACACTGATTCTTCTTTGAGGTTCTGACCCCTCACTGAGTCCCCACTTGGACCTCAGGGGCTCCCAGAGCCTATAGAATTCTTTCTATTCCCTCAAGCCCATGGTTCGGGGAGAACCCTTTCTTCCTCCTTTTCTCTCTGCAAACTCCTCCCGCCTCTCCATCCTCCATTGGTCTCCAAATTCTTCCCTGGGCTGGGCTGGGATTAGGGTGAAGTGAATGAGGAATCCTCCTCAGCCACCTTAAAAATCATGGATTTTGCCGAAACCGGTTTGGCTCAGTGGATAGAGTGTCGACCTGTGGACTGAAAGGTCCCAGGTTCGATTCCAGTCAAGGGCATGTACCTGGGTTGCTGGCACATCCCTAGTAGGAGATGTGCAGGAGGCAGCTGATCGATGTTTCTAACTCTCTATCTCTCTCCCTTCCTCTCTGTAAAAAATCAATAAAATATATTTTTAAAAAATCATGGATTTTTATTTTTAATTTTAAAACTGTTGCATTAAACTATGACTTCATCTTCGTTGCTATGGCTTACTTCTCTTTTCTGTCTTGCCATGGGCCCCGAAACCAGCTTGAACTGAAGGGAAAAGAGGGGAAATGCAGGAAGGACGAACCACCAATTACTATTTCCTGACAGACCTCACCACACAGAAGCAGAGTGTCGGGCTCTCACGTCTGCGGCTGACGGACAGAAGTACACAAAGAAGATCCCTGCTCCCTCACCCACCTCAGTCATCAGCAGCAATTAAAACTGCTCTGCGGCTCAGATCCTGGCTGTGGAGACGTGGCCAGTGGACAAAGCCTCAGAAGCTGCAGAATCACAGCAGAAATGATGGTGGCCCTTGACCTGCGAGGCGGCTCTCAGTTTCCTTCTCCTCATTTCTCTGAGGCCCAGCTGCTCTCTTGCTGGCTGTGGCCCTGGGCGGCTCTTCACCTTTGCACTCATTAAAAAACAAAAAACAAAAACTTTTTTTTTTTTTTCAAGAAGAGTCTCCATTCCCCAAAGTGCATCAGCAAAGCTGGATTCTATTTTTATAAAAGGCCTGGCTTTTGCCCAAGGGCACCAACAAGGGGCTCTTGTTAAGGAGGGGGAGCTGAGCCTCCCGATTGGAGGGCGATGCCTTGTATTGCTTTTCTTTCTTCAAACTTGACCTCGGGGTAAAAATCCCCGCCAGGGAAGCAACGGAAGGTGGCGAAAAGCCGGCAGAGCTGGTTCCCTGCCTGGAATTGGGAGGGGCCCGGCCTTTGTAACCGGGAGGCAGCTGCTTTCAAGCTGCCTGGCTTGGCGTTTGCAACCTCATAAAAACCGTTCAAGGGCTGAATATCTCTGTTTTCCCCGCTCTGCCTGCCGACTCCCTTGAAAATGACAGAAGCGAGTAAGCCAGTCTGAGAAAGACAAAGGCCATATGATTTCACTCATCTGTGGAAGCTAATGAGCAAAACAAACTAATGAACAACATAGAAACAGACTCACAGATAGAAAACAGACGGACAGCTGTCAGCGGGGAGGGAGGTTGGGGGGCTGAGTGAAAAAGGTGGAGATTAAAAACAAATTTCATAAACACAGACAACACTATGGTGATTCCCAGAGGGGAGGGGGCTGGGGGGAGGTAGGAGAGGGTATGCAGGGGTGGGCAAACTTTTTGACTCGAGGGCCACAATGGGTTCTTAAACTGGACCTGAGGGCCGGAACAAAAGCATGGATGGAGTGTTTGTGTGAGCTAATATAAATTCAAAGTAAACATCATTACATAAAAGGGTATGGTCTTTTTTTTTTTTTAGTTTTATTCATTTCAAATGGGTCGGCTCGGGCCCGCATCCGGCCCGCGGGCCGTAGTTTGCCCACGGCTGGTATAGGGGGACAAAAGGTGACGGAAGGAGACTTGATTTGAGTGGTGAACACAATACAGTAGATAGATGACGCATTATAGAGTTGTACACCCGAAATCTACATTTTATTAACCAATTGCACCCCAATAAATTCAATAAAAATTTAAAAAGAAAGAAAATGACAGAGGCACCATGGGACATGTAGTCCCACATTTGCTGCTTCTAAGAGTGTGTGTGTGTGTGTGTGTGTTTTCCAAGCTTTCTGCACCGGCCTCCCCTCTGAGAGCTCTGAGGGATTGAAGAGTCACTTTCCCTCACCTTGTTTTCCCAGGTTGCACCTTCACATGTTGGGGTGGGGCCACAACATTAGTAACAAAGAGAGAATTTCTGGAGGATGAGGCCCAGAAATCAGGATTTTTAAAAAGATTCCCAGGTGATTCTAATGTGCCCCCAAGGTTGAGATCCCACTGGGTTAGAAGTTAGAAGTAAATCACTTTAAATAATGTAAGTATTTCAAACAATACTGGTAGATACTTCTTATCCTTATAATTCATACTCAGCCACAAAAAACAAAATGACAAATGGACGTCAAAGAAAGCGGCATCAATAATCTACACCGCCGCAACGAGATGGACCTGGTTTTGCTTCTACAACGTGGTCTTTGCATTGGTCATATGCTCCCTCCGGTTCTCAGATTCCGATGGGTTAGGTGTGCTCATACCGTCCTGAGCCCGGCAATGACTCAGTTTTCTGCACGTTTCTACAGGCACCATGAAACTCACAGCTGCAGCCTTTGGCTTCTAGGTAGAAATGCTTTCCTGAGAAGATAGTTCACCTCTGCTCTGTTCCGCTAACAAGGAAAACAGCAGCCCCTGACACAGCCTCTAAGTCCAGTCCTAACAAATGCAAAATAAAGGAAGGCCCGGAATCCGGTGGGATGACTTTCCTTCCATCATCATCCCGACGATCTGGCATCTGCTTGTATTACGTGTTTCAGGTTATCATGAAAACGAAAACACGTACAAACAGCTCACAAACCTTGCGGAGCACTTCAGATCTTCATCAGCGTCTCATGCACCTGAGGCCCACCAGGTTAAATTCCTTGTGTTAATAGCTTTAAAGAGAGAGAAACAGGCCAGACTTTTCGCAGTCTGGGCAGCAGGTGGTGCTGTTGACCCTCGGAATCGCAGTGGCGCCGGCAGGAAGGACCAGGTAGGTTGGTCAGCTTTGGGTGTCATTTGCTGCTATTGCACTGCAATGGGTTTACTGGTTTTTAATCTTTTGAAAACACCCCCTCTGCCATGACCTCATCTGGGCCCAGTCGGCCAAGTTTAGCCCAGTGTAGCCCAAGCAGGGGACTGGGCTGCGGTTCGGTCCCTGGTTCTGTTTTGCGGGGTGAAAGCCGTGCGGGCCCCAGCCTAGCAGCTGCTGGTTTGCGGGGAGACTTTTGGACCCTCCCTCCCCTGGTGCAGGCATTCAGTCGGCTTCTCCTCGCTAATTGACTCCCTGCCTCACACCTGTAGGCTGGCGGGTTCATTCCGGTACTAAGGTGGGGGCGTGAGACCTTCCTGCTCTGGCCCTCCACCAGCTGGCAAACTCATTAGTCAACAGAGCCAAATATCAACAGTACAATGATTGCTTTTGAGAGCCAAAATTTTTGAACTTAAACTATATAGGTAGATACATTGTTTTTAACTTAATTAGGGTACTCCTAAGGCTTAGGAAGAGCCACACTCAAGGGGCCAAAGAGTCGCATGAGGCTCGCCAGCCGCAGTTTGCCGACCACGGGTCTAAGGCAAGCATGTCAAATTCAAAGATAACATGGGCAAATTAAGTTTATGTGGGCTGCAAAAAAACCCCAAAAGCCTCAATTTTCATAGAAACGTAGGATTATTTCAAAAAGTATAGTGTGTGTGTGTGTGTGTATATATATATATATATATATCAAGAGCAATGATAAAATTAATGTTTTCTTCCTGACACTTGGCATCTCTTCTCTGTTACTATTTTTCCTATTTCAGGAAAAATCTTGTTGCAGTGATTTCTTTCAAAACTGACCCAGGGTGAATGTCAGTAATTCTGGATCTGGCAGGAGACTTATTTCTTTTCATAATTGTAAATAACTGCTGACATTGCTATATTGGCTGGGCTGCAAAAATATTCACTGTGGGCTGCATGTGGCCCGCTGGCCACGAGTGTGACATGCTTGGTCTAAGGCAGTGATGGCGAACCTTTTGAGCTCGGCGTGTCAGCATTTTGAAAAACCCTAACTTAACTCTGGTGCTGTGTCACATATAGAAATTTTTTGATATTTGCAAACATAGCAAAACAAAGACTTATATTTTTGATATTTATTTTATATATTTAAATGCCATTTAACAAAGAAAAATCAACCAAAACAATGAGTTCACCTGTCATCTCTGACATGCGTGTCATAGGTTCGCCATCACTGGTTTAAGGCATCTCCAAAAAGGGCAGTTGTGGTGATTGTACCCTTAGCAACCTGGAAACCCAGCATGCATTTCTCTTCAATGGCGTGGAGGTCTTCGGGCACCTCATGTTCAGTTTGCTGCGTGGTCTCCACTGCTCTAAGCCTTGGTTTTCTACGTAGCAACTCGGAACAGCAGCATCGTCTTAGGGATGGTCGTGTAAAGGAGGCCTCACTTATCTGACTTACAGTGAATGTCGCCTGAGTGCTTCCGGTAGCTAAAATACAGAATTAACCACAAACTTTAAGATGCTGAGGTCACTTTGTTCATCTTACTCCTTTTACAGTTGAACATCTAGTGCCCAGGGAGGGTGCATAAACTTGCTCAAGGAAGCACAGTGGATTTTTTCTTCCCCATCCAGTGGAGGAGAAAGGACTCTGCTGAGTATTTCCCCATACAGCCGGTTCTGCACGCTGCCATGCCAGCACTGTGTCGCTGGCTGCTCACCTGGTCTGTCTCGCCCAGGTGATTCCTGGCATTGAGAATGTTTGAGTTCATCCTCTGATACAGTGGTTCTCAACCTTCCTAATGCCGCCACCCTTTAATACAGTTCCTCATGTTGTGGTGACACCCAACCATAAAATTATTATTATTTTTTTTTAAATATATTTTATTGATTTATTACAGAGAGAAAGGGAGAGAGATAGAGAGTCAGAAACATCGATGAGAGAGAAACATCGATCAGCCGCCTCCTGCACATCCCTTACAAATTGAACATATTTAAAGCATAGTGATTAATCACAAAAACAATATGTAATTATATATGTGTTTTCTGATGGTCTTAGGCAACCCCTGTGAAAGGGTCGTTCGACCCCAAAAGGGGTCGCGACCCACAGGTTGAGAACCACTGCTCTAAAATGAGAATCTGATACTATATATTCAGTCTTCATTAACCTAACCCAAATCTGGGGTGCTCCAAAGCGTGGAAGTATCCCTTTTCACAGATTGAAGATGTCTTTGATGACATATCTAGTAGTCTGGGTTGCCAGTATGAAAACCCATAGCAATTGCTTTTTTTTTTTTTTTAAGTTGAGGGCTATTTAACATACAATAAAATGCACTGATCTTAAGTGTTCAGCTTGATGAGTTTTGACAATCAAGTAATTGCTTTTTGAGAACAAAACTGACTATAGATCTAAGTCTTAAGGGGGTTGGAGTAATGTAATTTGTATCTGAGGAAAAGAAAATCTTTCTGTGAAGGCCTGTCTGGAGAGGGTAGAAGACGGGCATCTCAGAGACCCTGTCGGTTCTCCTGGGTGGGGTTGCTACCCTGTCTGGTTTTCTGGTATGTTCTCCCGCAGAGGGAGAAACCCTGATTGTGGCCTCCCTGGGAAGTCACTGGACTTCCCGTGCCTGTGGGGGAGGATGCTCAGGCCATTTTTACTGAGATTTCAAAAGACAGGAGCTAGCCCTAGCCAGTTTGGCTCAGTGGATAGAGCGTCGGCCTGCGGACCCAAGGGTCCTGGGTTTGATTCTGATCAAGGGCACGTACTTTGGTTGCAGGCTCCGCCCCAGCCCAGGCCCTGGTCAGGGCTCCTGTAGGAGGCAACCAATCGATGTGTTTCTCTTACATCGATGTTTCTCTCTGTCTTTCCATCTCTCCCACTCTCCCTAAAAATCAGAGGCAAAATATCCTCGGGTGAGGATTAGCAGAAGCCAGGAGCTGTAGTTGTGAATCATGGGCTCTGATTGGTGCTTCCAGGGGGTCCTCACTAGTGACCTGGGAGCCACAATTCACCAATGTGGTCAAATACCAGGCCTGTGCATGGCCACCGGAGGGCCTGGGTGTGGCTCTGGGCTTTCAATGGCTGGCTTTTAATTCCTTCCTTCTGGGTCTTTGTCTTCAGCCTCCATGTCATAGTTCCTCCTGGGACCCTCTAATTCGAGTGGCAGGTGTGTGCAAGGTCTGCTCCTGCCCATCGGTTGGGGTGCGGGGAATCTGAGACGCACCCTGGGTGTGTAGCGGGATCCTCCTCCTCTGTTTTCTAATGTGGGAGCCTCATTCTGTGGTGTTGACAGGAAACTTCACCTCAGGTATTACTGTGGGCATCTTTCTACCCTGGGGCTGTGCCAAGGTCCTGAGGTCATTCCAGAGATTAAGCAAAGGGGAGGCCTCTCTAGTCACCAGTCATGTGTTCACACTGGTTAATGCCGAGGCACACCTCTCGTCCCAGCTTATTGGGCCAGCCCGGAGCCAGGATTTCTCATGAGGCTGGGAGCTCTAGGCCATTCGGTCCAGCCTCCTGACCCTCTAATCTCCCTGAGGTCTTGTGACCACCCTGGAGTGCTGTCCCCCTGACTCATGGACTCACAGTCATTCCCAACATCACAGACATGGGACTCACAGCTACTCCTGGCCCTGCACCCTCTCCCCTCTCCTCTGGGACACTTCCTATTTCCTCATCGGGGGGCCGTGACAGAGGGCAGAAGAAAGACAAGCTTCAAACTTTGAGTCGCTTCTGCATCCTGGTCTGCAAAATATACCCCAAGGCAAAGAATTACACAGGCGGCTGTATGAAACCCGAGGGGATAAAAATAGCACCCACCAACCATACATCTTAAAAAAAACACGTATTTTGCCAAAAGTTTACGATCTCCCATTGGGTGGTTTTGCTTAGGATGCTTCAGAGTTCTCTCTCTTGCTCACTTTCCCAGAATGTTCTGTGTCCCCTTGGTCTGCTTGGTGACTTCTCTGGCACCATCAGGATGTTCATGGCAGGGGCTCTAGTGACTGTTTTTACCTGGAAATAGTCACTTCCTGTCTTGGTTTGAGCTGAAAGGACATATCCTGGCAGCAATGTGAGTCTTAGCTGAAGCATCTATGTTCAGGGGCGTCATTGTTCAGCGACCCCACCCTCATTCTTGTTTGCAGTAAGGTTTTGGGGGCGAGCTGGATATTGTCTTTAAACACTGAGATGAAGCATTCATTTAAAAGAGGATTGGGCCGTTTCTCTCTTATCGATGTTTCTAACTATCTCTCTCCCTTCCTCTCTGTAAAAAACCAATAAAATATATTAAAAAAATAAAAATGAAAGAGGATGGGAAAAGGTTAAAAAGGGCTCTTGGTTGTGTCACTGTCTCCAGACTAACGTGGCCGTCGTAGATCCTCATGCTGGGCTGAGGACAGCAAGGGAAGGTGACCGCCTGTCCCAGGGGCAGCCAGGCAAGGCATTCCCCGTCCTCATTTCCTGCCTTTTCCAAGCCATGGAGGGGGAGGACGTGGGGGGACAACCACAGACAGTGCTGCATTCCACCGTGGGCAGGCACACCCCAACACTGCTTCTGGCGGATTCCGTGCCCGATGCACCCCAGCGAAGGAGAACATGGCTTTATTCCAAACTGAATTTTCCTCATCATGCTCATTGTTGGGACCAGACACACCTTGACAATGAAACAAGAGTGAGCAGGCGGAAGAAAGAATGAAAGGCAAAGCAAAACTTTTGACTTTTCTGACTCTTATTTTGCAGGTGCTTTTAAGAGGTTCCTCAGGCTGGCACAGCCTCCAGGAACCACCAGGTGGCGCTCTGAGCAACATAACGTAAGGCCTCTCCCAGGCCAGGCCCAGGTTATCAGGAAATCCGTCCTTGCCTCCCGGGCACTGTGGTCCAGCCTGGGGGAGTTTAGCTTTCTGATCAGGGAGTGACATGAGTTTCACGAGGCCCGGCTCCTGCGTCCTGATCTTGTACCCGAGGGATCTGAGTTGTATTGGCTTCTGATAAATGCTTTCCGGGACAATCTGGGTTTGGTATCTTTCTCATTTTCTGCCCTGCTGGGTTCCGTCTCTCAGAATGGGATATTGCTGCCTGACAAGATAAGGGTTGTGTCACTGTAACGAGGTGTTCTTGCTCGTGGCAATGAAAAAGTTTCACGGATAAGTTCTAAAGGGTGCAGTCCTGCCCCTGACGCTCACCTAGTCTGCCTGTCTTCGTTTCACCCGACCCCAGAGGTCAGGGGAGAAACCTCTCATGTGGACAGACCGGGCCCAGCGATGGGCTGGATCTTGGACAAAGGATGGGGACAGGGACGAGCTGAGGCTGTTAGGCGGTCAGAGGATGGGTCGTTAATGGGAAAAGGCTCAGGTGCCAAGTGATGCTGTGGTTTACCCGTTACATGTTTACAACGGGTAAAAGAAGTACTTTCACACTTTGCTACTGATGCTATAAAAGGCTGGAAACAATATCCCAAAGGTTACAAAAGCCTTATCATGTTGCTGCCTGAAACGCCCTGATTCATCAGATGGGTGGCTCCAGCCATGGGGAGCCTGTCTGCCAGGATAAACCGGGACACAAGCTGAGCAGCACTGGCTGGGCCCGAATCTCTGAGGATGGGGGGTGGAGGGGTGTGGGAAGAGGGTGCTGGGACATAGGGTCCTCTGGGGGCTGTAGACACACTTGAGCGTGAGAAACAGCCTGGGTTCATTTCTGCCCGAATTTTGTCTGTGAGAAAGATTGTTAAAATTTGAATGTCAGTTCTGGTTCTCTCTCTACAGCCAACAGCTCTAATTCCTGGCTTCGGGAAGCAATACACGCGTAGAGCTGCTTAGCCCAAGCTTGCCTGGCTGGGGCCAGCTGTCATGAAGAGGAGATAAGATCTCACACTGAAATGTTCAAATTGTACAAACTTTTTGCCCCTTAATAACAGAGTTGCTGACAGTTGTGAGGCCTATGCCACTCTAACCTTTTAAAGTTATGAAGGGTCAGCCAACATGTTAAAGTTAGAGAATTGAATTGTGTTATTTATGCCCACGACACACTATTGGTTATGGCTTTAGAAATGTAAGTTTTCATATGTTGAGGAAGATCAGTTTATTCTAAAAAGAAATTCTCTTTTTATGATGGAAATGTGTTTTGATCTCTGCACACTGCAAAAGCTTGGGAATATTTAGCTTTGGAGGGTGTGTGTGTGTGTGCCTAAAGTATCAGGACATTTAATGTTTACTTTTCTAGAGCAGTTTGCCAACTCTCAGGATTAGCTAAAAGTTTCCCAGAACAATGTAGAATGCTCCTAACTTCTAGGAACAACTATTGTTTCTTATAGGAGGTTAGGGTGACATACATTGGAGGAATGAGTGCTTATTATCTTACCCAGAGCCATGCCTTTTCCAGTGTTGTTTCCAGCACCGTCCTGCCCTTTCTTCCATGAGGAGAAGAGAGAAATACTCCCTAACTTTAGCTTCACAGATGACTTTGTCCATGAATTGATTAGCTTCCTTGTCAGAATTCCCTGAATTCTTTTGGGGAGAGACATATGGCAAGTGTACCAGTCAGCTATTGCTATGTAACAAGCAAGCACACAAAAAAAATCTCAGTGGCATACAAAAGAAGCATTTATGTAGTGCAGACATCTCCAGGTCAGATACATGCCTCTGTTGATCTCAGGTGGACTGTTCTGTTCATGCGTCAGGAGTTGGCTGGAGGTGGACTGATCTAAGTGGGACCTGACTGAATGGTTCTGCTTTGAGGGCAACGCCTGGAACATTCCATTTCTCACTGCAAGTGTGTCTCATTTTTCCTGGACCAGCAAACTACCCAGGGTGTGTCTATGTCATGACAATAGAAGAGGTCCAAGAGGGAAGGTTCCCCTGCAAAAGCCAGATTTATGTCACATCTACGAAGATCCCTTTGGCTAAAGCAAGTTTACAGCTGATCCTGAAGTGAAGGGATGGGAGTTACGTGGAGGGATTGCAAAGTCACATGGGAAAGGGTGGAGTAAAGAACTGTCCCCCAACATGTAAGCTACCGCAGTGTGTAGGAGACACACCTCTGCATGTTCAGAAAGCATTGGTGGCCCTGCGTTACCTTTAGGCTTTCACTCAGTTTCTCTGTAACTTCTTATAGCCCTCCCTTACCTACTTCCCACCCGCCAAACACATATTAAAACATGCCCACCTTTGCCTGGGGAGCCCTCTAGGGTTTCTGTCACCTGTTCAGAGTATTATCAGGAAGAAGTCCTCCCGCCTCTATGACCTTCATCCTTAATCCACAGAGGACGAACCAGGAGGTTTCCCCCCTCTTTTCCACGCTAAGCTCTTAGTATGTAGTGACCCCTTGGTACAGCCGACACTTCAGCATTGCGCCATCCCCCACGTCCAGCGGGTATAGACCAGCCTAATAGTCCCAGTCACAAAACCGCCTATGCAGCCACCTCTTGGGACCTGCAAGGTTAACTCCAGGAACCCCTGTGGATTCCCAAACCCGAGGATGCTCAAGTTTCTGAGCCAGCCTTCCACGTCCTCAGGTCCCCTATTCCTGGTTTCAACCACCTGTGGATGGATTAGTTTGCTGAATCCGAGGATAAGAGACAGGTGGATACGAAGGGCCAACTGTACTCCCGGTGAAAAAGCCAGGGCACTCCAAAGCAGTAGAAAGGGCAGAAGCTCAGTGAGTGGGATTGTTATTAATATAATTTTTAATAATTAATAGATTTTACTTTTTTAGTACAGACTAGATTTACTGAATCATTGAGAGCTAGAACAGAGAGTTCCATATCCCCATTCTTCAGCACCCCCATCCCATGCACACCGTTTCCCTACTATTATCATCTTGCATTAGTGTGGTACATTTGTTACAATCGATGAGTCAATATTGATCCATTACTATGAATGATAATCCATAATTTGCATTAGGGTTTACTCTTTGTGTTGCACTATGGGTTTTGACAAAGGTATAGAGGCATACACCCTCTATTATGGTTTCATACAGAATAGTGTCAGCACAACTAAATAGCTGTGCTTCATCCACTTATGCACCCCCCCGCCCCGCCCTTGTTCTGTTTTGATAAGTGGATTAGGGAAAGCAGGGCAATATTCTATGACCCTGAACTATGAACTAGAGTGGCTTTGTCTCCTGCCTTGTTTCCTCAGGAAGGTCCCTCTACCGCAGCGTCCTGCAGGGTTACGTGACAAGTCATCCCAAAGGAGACAGAGTGCTCCGTACAGGCTAACCATCTTCCCCTCCTCCCGCCAGGCGTGGCTGTTGAGGAAAAGGCGGAGGCAGTCCTGGACACCCAGGTGATTGCATTTTCTCCAGATAACTCTTTTCCCTGCCTGCATCCCACGGGGATAAGCAACAGGCTTCTCTGGCTCCAGTCAGAGGAGAGATCTGGTAGAAAATTTAATTTTCTTTGTGAGTTTAAGGGAATCAGAGGCCAAGACTTTCATGAATCGCCATGAGAATCCTCTGTAGCCCCTTTGCTGTGGGCATCACCCGTCCTGAACCAAATCTTCTTGGGGCCGGCCATTCAGAGCCACCTACATTAACCCCTGGCAATTGGTTCTGACCCTCCCTCACCACCTGCTGAAGGCTGGCTCCCTCCCCCGCCCCCCTGTCCTCCTCTGACGTTGGAATACTTCTTCCTCGAGGCAGACTCAGTCCTCGGTGGCAGGATTTCACAACAGACCTTTCTCCTTAGCACAAGCTTTCATAGTGCTGATTGGAAGTGATGGGATGGATTAATTAGGAAGCTTAGTCTAGCACGGCGCTTGCTCACAGCTCAGATTCCTTGTTGGAGTGGCTCTGTGATCAGCTTATCCTAACAGGGGTGGGTCGGTCAGGGTCTTGCAGAAAACATGGCCTGTGCCAATATGCAATTTAGGAGAGCGGAATGAGGAGGTGTTTGCAGAGGCGTAGATAGGATGAAAGGCACCAACAAGGAGTGGTGAGGCACTATAGTAGCCCAATTGGTGGTCAAGGGGTGGGAATAGTAATGGGAACTTGGCAAGGGCAGCTGTCAGTGAGGGTCTGTCTGAATGGAGCTGTGGCCTTGGGTGGAAGAACACAGACACTGCCCGACGGGCATGGCTCAGTGGTTGAGCATCGACCTATGTACCAGGAGGTCGCTGGTTTGATTCCAGGCCAGGGCACAAGCCCAGGTTGCTGGCTCGATCCCCACTGGGGGGCAGCCAAGTTCTCATCATTGATGTTTCTATCTCTCTCTCCCTCTCCCTTCCTCTCTGAAATCAATAAAAATATTAAAAAAAACCCTGACACCATCTACGTGTTGTGTAGCAGGGAGGGATCCAGAAAATAAACACATAGCTTTTTGCCCTTTCCCTTCAGTTGTTTAACGGCACCTCCATTTGCCAAATCCAACCAGAAGCCAGAGGGCCAATGAGGCTGGGTGATGCATTCCAGCAAGATGAGCTTTCTGGGCTCCGGGGCAGGGCAGGGCAGTGTGGACAGAGCTGGGAAGAGGACCCAGTGCACGTGGATTATAAACGGGAAAGAGGTGATAAGAATGTGCGAAGCAACCAAGACTAATACTTGTGCTAGTGGTGAAAGGAAGACCTGGTATTAGTGCTGCGCAACAGCCACGTGAAATAAATCCCACATGTGCTCCATGATATTTGACTTTGCAACTACTGGATGAAGTCTATAGAAAACCTCTTGGTGCAATATCTACAGGAAATTAACTCATAAATCTGTAATTGTTGAAGCCCTGCCTACCTCTTTAGCATCTGTACTCCCATGGCCACCGACATAGTCATTTTATTTTCTGATTGTGCTAAAAACACATAAAGTTACTCTATTGACAACCATCCACGACAGTAATGCTAACTATGTACACGTTGTTGTACCACAGATCTTTAGAACTTCTCCATCTTGCATGATTAAAACTCATTGAACAATGGCTCCTATTTTCCCCTCCTTCTAACCCTTGGCAATGACCCATCTACGAGTTTATGAATGTAACTATTCCACTCATATAAGTGGAATTTGTCTTTTTGTGATTGGCTTATATCACTTAGCATAGTCCTCAAGGCTCATCCCTGTTATAGCATATAATTTTACCTCTTCCATTCCAATTTGGCCTTCTATTTATTTCTCTTACTGAATTGCTCTAGCTAGGATTTCCGATATTAACATTGAGTGAAAGGGGCAAGAGTAGGCAGCTGAGTACTAGACTTATGGGGTGATCACTTTGTAAGTTATATAAATGTCTAACCACTATGTTGTACACTTGAAACTAATATAATATTATATGTCAACTGTCATCGAAAAAATAAATTGAAAAAAGGAATGTGTTGTTTAATTTCCACATAGTTGTGAAATTAACAGTTGTCCTACTGCTATTGATTTCTAGTTTCATTCCATTGTGGTTGGAAAGATACTTGGTATGATTTCAACCTCCTTAAACTTGTAAAGACTTGTTTTGTGGTCCAACGCGATCTATCTGGAGAATGTTCTATGTGCGCTTGAGAAAGAATGTGTATTTTGTTAATCGGTGAGAAGACCCAGGGGATCTGAGCAAACGTCCCCTTAGGATCACATATTGAGAGTGCGTGGTGGTTAGAGGCGGCGACAGCCACGTTTAACATTGCCATAGCTTTTTCCACTTTCATTTCTCTGTCCTGATCTGAGCTGGGCACATAGACCCTCTCTCTCCTTACCATACTTGATGTAGAAAAGGCGTATTTGCTTTATAATGCTTTGCATGTTTCCTCTGGCAAGAGACCATAAGTCTACTCCTTCCTTTTATTTACAAGGTCATAGAGCTGCTCACGTCACCTCTCATTGTGTCAGAGCCCAAGGTTGGAGCAGACGAGCATATTTCTTATTCCAATAAATATATATTTACCAGAAGCATATACAAAAGATATTTATGAAGAATATATTTTACCAGAGGTTTGATTTTGTGTTTTGATCATCCATGAAGTTTGAGACCATTTTCCTTTTAATGTCACATCCATCAGGGGACTGGGAGGTAAAAAGAGAGAAGCTAAAACACAAATGGACCTAAAATTCAAATGAGCTTGGTTGTGAAGGGACTCCTTATTATTGTATGTTGACCCCTTCTACATAGTGTTTGCATTATGTGACTCATTTAAATGGGACACATTTCCCTAAAAGTAGCCGTAATTTGCAGTGATGTCATTGGTGAGTTTCTTATTGATTTTGGATGATGAGAGCACGGGCATAGTATCAATCAGTTCTGGAAGCTAAAATTAGTAGCTGAAGGCAGTGGACACCCGACCTCTACTGCTGGGAGTGAGGGTAAGGAGGAGGCAGGACCTCAGGTGTCTTCATTCTTACCTCCATCTGCTGTCCCTGCACATGGACAGGACATTGTCAGAGGGAGCTGGGCTGATCCATCCATCCCACGGGCTCCTCCTGTCCAACATGGTTCATGTACGGGGTGCATTGGTAGCTGCTGCCTTGTGGGATTACAGCTCACGGGTCCCCACCATTCTGGCTGTTTCAGGTGTCCTGCAGCAGCCAAAGCAAAAGCAGATTAACATTTGTGGATGTTATCCTAGTATAATTATAGTGCAAAGAGGGATTGCTTTTCTTAAGGATGTGTCCTGGACAGTATGCGTCAGTTTAAGAGGTTTTTTTTTTGGCTACTTTAAGAAATCAGACCTCATGCCAAAACTCTGCCAGTAAGCAATTCTCAAAGGGCAGTTTAAGTGAATGTCTGTTGAGAACCACTAAACTTCTATGGTCCCTTGAAGATAAGGTCTGCAATGCTATGATATTGTAATCTGTGTTAAATGGCAATCAAATCCAATTAAAATTCTCTATTTTACATTTATTACTATACTTATAATGAAGTAGAGGCCGGTGCACAAAATTCTTGCACTGGGGAAGGGGGTGTCTGTCCCTCAGCCTGGCCTGTGCCCTCTCGAAGTCTGGATCTTGGGGGATGGCCGACTGATGGCTTAGGCCCGCTGAGAGCGGGCCTAAGCCGTCAGTTGGACATCCTTAGTGCTGCTGTGGAGGCAGGAGAGGGTCCTGCCACCACCCCTGTGCTCACCAGCCGTGAGCCTGGCTTCTGGTTGAGCGGTGCTCCCCCTGTGGAAGCACACTGACCACCAGGGGGCAGCTCCTGTGTTGAACATCTGCCTCTTGGTGGTCAGTGCGCATCATAGTGACTAGTCATTCCACCATTTGGTTGATTTGCATATTAGCCTTTTATTATATAGGATTATTATATAGGATGATTGCAAACAGATATATATAGAGACAGCCTTCATGCTGTGAAATGTTTGTGTGGGAGGGTTCCAAGTTCACTCATACCATGTTCAGATGTGGAAACAGATGCCAACTTCTTTATTTCTCTTACTACGGTTTCAGCTTGGCTCCAGGGCCTCCTCACATGCTAAGTCTGCATCTTCCAGAACTGCCAGGGCTGTTTCCTTCTCTCTTGTTGGGGGCACGGATGCCCCTCCATCACGCCCCCCTCTCGGCAGAAACAGCATTTCCCCTGCACTCTGGCCAGGCCCAAAAGATTTGGTGCAGGAGGAGGAACTGGCTTCCTGATAAGGGGCTATAAGCTAGGAAATATTTAGAAAGGCTTAACTCATTATATTCTTTCAACGGACCGTGATACTTGTTTGCTCTTTCTTGCTGCAGATTCAAATAGGACAATGTGGTCTAATGACATCGATTGCTTGTGTTTTATAACTGGGTAGTTCTTGTAGAAGGAAGTTAAGACCAAGGAAGATTAGAATGAAGGATTAGGAAGATTCCTTAATCTCACAGCGGCAGCCGTCTGCCCGGCGAGCTAGCAAACAACCTATTGTTCCGGTTTCCGGATCTGGGAAGCTGGCCCAGGGCCCCTTCTTTGAGCTGCTGTTGGAAAAGCATCTTGATTTTAGCAGCGTACCTGTTTTTATTGACACAGAACCCTCACCTCTCATGACCTGTGAACTGGTCATGTATGAGTGTGTTTAAATTCTCCTTTGATGGGATGGATGCATAAAGTTTCACATTTCCAGAGGATAATTTCACAGAGCCATTTCTGAAGAGGCACATTTTTACAGTTAGTTGAACTTATTATCCCAGTAGTGACAGTTAAACATCGTTTTCGGGAGATATTCACTGTCTCACTGGTAAAGCTGCACATTGACAACTGGCATCTTCTTTTTCTGGTTTTTACATATTTAGCTTTCTCTTTTCAGCAGGCACCTTTCAGAGGAGATGGTGTGTGAGGTTTGGAGGTAGGCATGACAAGATCAATACTCCCAAGACTCCTGTTTTTCAAATGCAAATGTGATATACCGAAAAAGCCCTTCTTTTGTCCTCTTCAATGCTCAAAGCATTTAAAGCTTTTATTCCTCTCTCAAAAGTTCAACATTTTAACTGTAAGAATTAGAGAGGGGTGATCATTAACTACAAACACTGTTTGAAAGCAACTGCGTTTTCTCAACAGATAACCCCTTCCCCAAGCCAATTGTAGGATGTCCAGGGTGCCTATGTCCATGTCCAGTCATTTAATTACTAGGAGAAACAAGATCTTTTAGAAAATTTATTCTTGGGTCTTGTTCTTTTTGTATGAATAGCCTTATTTTAAACCCAAGACTGGTGTATTGGTTTAGTATTACTACATAACCAATTGCCACGTAGAAGTTTAAAAACAATACCTGCTGCCCTAACTGGTTTGGCTCAGTGGATAGAGCGTTGGCCTGCAGACTGAAAGGTCCCAGGTTCGATTCCTGTCAAGGGCATGTACCTTGGTTTCGGGCACATCCCCAGTAAGAGGTGTGCAAGAGGCGGCTGATCGATGTTTCTAACTCTCATTCCCTCTCCCTTCCACTCTGTAAAAAAAAATCAATAAAATATATTTTAAAAAACCAACCAATACCTGCTTATTAGCTCACAGTTCTGTAGGTCAGTAGTTCAGTAAGACATGACTGGATTCTTTACTAAGGGTCTCAAAAGCACATTCTTATCTGGGTGCTCTGGGGGAAGTATATTCAAGCTATTGGTAGAATTCAGTTCCTTGTGGTTGTAGGACTGAGGTCTTGTTTTCTTGCTGGCTGTCAGCTGGGGGTCATTCTCAGCAATTAGAGGTTGCTCTTAGGTCCATTTCAGATGGCCTCCCTCATCTTCAAGTCAGCAGTGACATGTTGAACCCTTCTCATGTATGAATCTCTAACTTCTCCTTCTGCTGTCAGTCAGAGAAAACTCTGCTTTTAAAGAACTCATGTGACTAAGTTAGGTCCATCTACATCATCCCTTTCTGAAAGTCAACTGTGCCATATAACATAACCTAATCATTAGAGTAATTTCTTTTCATATTCACAGGCTCCACACACTCACAAAGGGTTAGACTTAAACAGGGGCAAATGCCATTTGTGGGTCATCTTAGAATTCTGCCAATGACAACTGGGGATAATTTAATGATAACATAGTGATCAGTTTCTCTGTGCATTGAAACGATCTCTTGAGTCTTGAATCTCATGTTCAGCTATACAGAAGATAATAGGAATAAAAATATTTACTTTTTATAAAATAGAAAAGCTATAGCACAATCATATTCTTTCCATAAGAAAAAAGAAAAAGAGAATAAAAGAAAGGCAAGATGGAAAAAAGAAAAAAAATAAAATGCCAAAGGAGTGATAAAGTTCAAAACTATGGAGGTTACTGTGAAGGAAAGAGGGGTGTGGGAAGGTAGTAAAGAGTCAAGGGAATCAAATATATGGAAAGAGAGTTGACTTTGGGTGGTAAATACACAATGTAATATATAGATGATGTATCATAGAACTAGATACTGGAAACCTATATAATTTTATTAACCAGTGTCACCCAATAAATTTAATAGTAAAAAATCACCTCCCCCAAAAAACAAAACCCCCCAAATGTTATATTCTTCTATCTTAATTTATGCTCTTGGATTGTAACAAAAATGAAGCATATCTACTTTATACTCTTTGTGCTTGTCGCTTTGAGGTGAAAGTCTCTTTGTTCCCACTTCTAACTATGTGACCCTGGAAGGTCACCTTCTGTGCGCCACACAGAATCCCCCTTGAATGGAGAGTGGGGAGAGGAGGTGGGCTTCTGCTTTCCCTCCTTTCAGCCACCTTGAAATGAGCTGGCTCTCAGCCTCTAGGGGAGGTGAGAGCGGCCCACTGTCTCCACACTCCCTTCAGGTCCGTCAGCTTTGTATACCCTCTCTTCCTCAGCCCCCCTCACAAGCTATCAATCATTCCATTTTATTTATTTATTTATTTATTTATTTATTTATTTTTCTGAATGGAATTCTGGAAGACTAAAGGTCCATGATGGCTGGGGAAGGGATGAAGGACAAAGCTTTTCTGGTAAGGCGATCAGAGGTTTCCACCGACAATGGAGGCTTAGCAAAGTTCCTGCATCCCACTTGTATGTTTGCAGAACCACTGTTTCTGGTCTCAGTGTGACTGGAGTGGTTCCCTTCTGCGAATCTGGATGGGCGCATGGCCAATCCTGTAACTGAGTTGATCTGGGTTTATGTAGGGAATGTTATGTAAGTTTCTCTGCTCACCAGCTGTTTCCATGCCTGCACAAGCACCCGTTTTATTCTTCATGCCTGTGGTTTATCTTCCTTGGACTTGGAGACGCCATTTTACTCACAAACGAGCTCAGCTTCTCAAAAAGTTAAGCCACAACTTGCATGTACCATTGGATGCTGCCATTAGAATGGTCACTATTAATACATCCATGATGTTCAGCTGATGGTTTTTAAAATTGATCTTTGAAGAAATAGGGTCAAAATATTCTAGACTACTGTTGCATCCCAAATTGAGATGGGAGCCAGAGGGTCCTATAGTAACATGTGCATTTCAGTTGAAAAATAATGGTAGATTCTTTGGATAGAAATTGAGCTCTGATTTGGTGATTGCTTTGATATGAAGACTGGCATTGTCATTAGGTTATATGCAAACAATTACCATGATTTATTTGCCACTCCAAGTTTAATCAGAAACTAAAAGCATCCCCCCTCCACCAAAAAAATATTGTCTTAACACAGATGAGTTAAAATTAGCCATTTTATATTTTCCCATTCTTTCTTCAAAGTTTCCTAATGGCTATTGCTGAAGGGCACCTTGCAATCAAGATACGAACTACAAGGGTCTACAAGAACATGTCTGTGGGAAGCTCACCAGGATCCAGGTGAGTGCCCCCTCACCCCCTGCATTTCCAGCTGGTAGCATTACTATTCATAGACCAAGACCAGCACTAAACAGAAATGCTTTGCATGATGACCTTACGACTGCTATGATGTCACTAGGTGCTAGAAAATTTTCAACTCCATTGTCATCTTACTGGACGCCCATGGTATATGCCGTCCATCTTTGACAGAATTATTGTTAATCAGCACATGACTGTGAATATAAAACTACAAATATCTGTATTTTTGTCCCATAATCTACTAACAGTAACACAAAGCCAACAATTCTTGTGAAATCTGGCAAGAATCTAGGGGATGGCGTAATTTACCTAAGGAAGGGGACATCGAGAATATTCTGTAACTACACGCTCTGTCCAGTCTTATCAATTCCCCATTCTTGAAAGTAGGTGAGACCAGCTCCATTTAGAAAACTCCCTAAGACTGAGGATATGAAAGTGTGGAAGTGGGGCTTTTGTGTGGGTGAAGGCCACAGCCTGCTTGGCATCCGGAATAACTCTGCTTCCACTCTTTGGGATATTGATTTCCCTTCATCCAGAGCTTCTTAAGTACTAAAGTGAGCCTGGGTATATTGTGGAGTGGGATATAAGATGTATACTAAAAGTTTAAAGATATCACACAAGACTTCTAGGAAATATTATATGGTTGGATCCAACAGCCACGCCTTTAGAACCTGTGGGTGTTGAGTTCAACCTTCTCTGCTATTAGGGAGTCTTTAACCAGTTAAATGCCATACATCCAAAATGGAAACCATCCCCACACGCCACAATATTTTGAATTTAATAAAAAAAAATCAATTTGCAGTGAATATTATAAAAATAAATATATTACAATTCGGGTGTTCTTGAATATTTTTAGCTGGATATTCTCACGAAAAATGATTTTAAAGTTGGTCAGGGCTGCCACTTAGGGAAAACTTTTTTTTTAAAAAAAAATAGACTTGCATGGTGTGTGGGGAAGGCCCACCGCTTGCACCTATAGACGCTTATGGCGTACAATGGGTTAATAAAACATTTGCGAAACCTGCTTTCAGGGTGTCATCTGTTTAAGGCGGTCCTTGTCACGGTGAGGGAAAGGACCCCAGGCATCCTCAATGCCTGCATTTCCTATTGTGCAGATGTGGCCCCCGGTGTGTGTGTGGTCCTGCTGCTGGCCCATTTGCCGAGGCCATTCAGGACCTGGTGTGGAGAGGAGTTCGCAGAGTTTGCAGAAGTTCCGGAGGGTTTTCTTCTTGGCTGACATTCAACGGGGAACGTTCTTTTGCTTGGGTTATGAGGAGGTTGCTATCTTATTAACAGTGATGACAGATTGTAGGGGCTGTAAGACAGCCCCGTGCCAAATGCGAAACAACCAATATGTTTCTGAAATCATTGAATCCAGAATCACAACATGGAAGGAAAGGGGCTGCTTGGCATTTCCAAGGCTGACACTGTGAGATGTTCCTGAGAATTACAGACCCAATGAACTGTGTAACTTATGAGCCCCGGAGGAAAACAAGATCCATGTGGGGCAGTTCTTGAAGCTTGTTGGGGCAGGTCACGTCTTGAATCAACCTGCATATAAAAACCACACTTAGTTGAGTTAATTTGCTATCCCGTGCAATGTTGTGTTTCCTGGTCCTTAGCATTTTCTGAGGGGTTTGGGAAGCAGAGGGGATATAATATTCTGTCCAGTTTTGCTGATTAGAAATTTTTTATTTTCCAAAGATGCCCCAGATGAGCTACAATTACTTTCTCTTACCATTCAGGGGCAACAGCCTTTCAGTGTGCTTCTTGTATTGACCTTGAAAAATTACTGGCGTTACCTTCCATCAGATAT
>NW_006287904.1:4083868-4101857 GCF_000327345.1 Myotis davidii | reverse complement strand
AGACAGAGCATCGTGAGATTTCTGGGGCCCCTAGGGATTCTCTTCATTTTCCATGGCAGAATGCAACCCCTCTCTGAACTCCGGCCGCCCTGATCTCTATTTCAACGGGTCATTAACTGTGTTCACAGCCATTTATCCCTTTACGGCGACTTTAGAAAGGGCCCATAGATCAGCCTCCACCATCATATAGCTGTGTTGTGTTTGGGACTGCAGGTCACATTTAAGACGTATCCAACAAATCCATGCCTACCATGACCTTTCGTGTCTTTATCTGGAAGGTGATTCTAATGATATTAATGTTTGTGGTGGCCACAAGGACAAGATGGTCAGCAAGTATGAAGCACCAGCACACTGTTGCTCAATTAATGTCAGTTTAGTGCCTGCCCCCATGAATATATGTATCCATCAGGTTCTCCCAGGGCAGAGAAAAGGTGCTGGGGTGTAACTGTACGCTCTCTTGGACGTTATGGGTGTGGGGTGATGCCAGAGCTAATCAAGCCGAGGGTGTAAGCTCATAGGTAGAACCTCAAAAGAAGCCGACAAGTGTCGGCTGCGTGTCTTTGTTGGGTGGGTAACATGTACCTTTCTCCTGCTATTCCATATTCTTTAAAACCACACTTCAGCGGCTCTTATGGGCCTCAAGCGCCTTGCTGTCTGCAGTAGCATTTATCTGTACAATCCTGTGGGATTTTAGTGTTAACGGTAAAATATGTACACTGACAGTGCTTTCCGTGAGTAGCTGGATCTCACAGGGGTAATGGGCATGGCACTAGAATCCAGTTCCAGGTTTTCACTGGGTCTGTCTCCTCCCCACTTTTGTTATCTATAATAATAAAAGGGTAATATGCTAATTAGACCGGGTGTCTTCCGGACGTCATTCTGGACATCCTTCCTGACCAAGCCGGGGCTGGAGGGAAACCAGCCCAAGTCCCAGGTGCCTGTGGGCAGCCTGAGGGAAGCCAGCCGGGTCCTGGGTGCTGGAGGGAAGTTGGTGCTGGCAGCTAGGGGAAGGAAGGCTTACTCTTGCACAAATTTTCATGCGTCGGGCCTCTAGTTTATTGTATTTAGGATGTTTGAGCAATTTGGGCAGCCCCTGGACTTGTCTGGTTTTAGGAGGAGGCATTAAGAATGGCACTAAGGTCCTGGCCAGTGTGGCTCAGTGGTTGAGCAGTGTCCTGTGCTTCCTCTCTCTCTAAAAAAATCAATAAAAACATCTTACAAAAAGAAAGAATGGCACTAGGACTGAGACCACAGACGAATGCTGTGAGTAGGGGCTGAGGGCCAGCGGAAAGGGGACAAGGAGGAAAGGAGATTAAATACTTAAAGCAAGAGCTACCTCTCCAAGGCAGAGGCGTTGGAGAGGATTCACTAGCAAAGGAGTAATGAAGGATTACTCAGAAGTGACTGCGTTTCTGGCAGTGTGAGCTGTCAAAGGGAAGTGAGAGGTTGGCTGAGCTTACAGTGTTGTTTCAGCTTGGGGATAATGAGGCAACATTTGGTTAAGACTCAAAATGTTCAGGCATAAATTTACTGGGAATGAGTCACACACAGATGATCAACTTGAGGGTGAAAAGGGCTTCAGGATTTCTCAGAGCTTCATCATTCATTAGCCTGGCTTGGTCTCCCATGGAGATAGGTAATTCCTAATTTTTCACGAGGAGAGCAATACGTGTTTGTTTTTGTACAGGGGGCCTGGTTCCCTTCCCTTGTATTTCTTGTGGAACATAGTTAGACAATGAACGGTCAGAAAAAAACGGGTTGCATGAGATAGGTAGGTAGAGGCTGAGGAATTTATGACTTTCGGAAATTTCTTTGACGTCACATTATTGCCTGTGTTAATTTTAAATGATGAAACTGACTACACAAAAGAACTCTTTTTGGATGCTAAGTAACTATTCAAGAGTTATGTAGAATACTACGTGAAAAGGACTATATTTGGCACTTAAAATTCCTCTCAGGTGGAAGAAGAGGAATCTGCACAAGGAAATAGGAAGGGATTATCCGGGGAGGAAAGAGGAATATTAGCAAAGTGTGGAGTGCTGAGAAGAAGAGGGGCGTATAATAAGGAGAGGATATTTTAAAGGATTATGAGAAGTCAAGTAGCATGAGAAGGGAACAGTGCCCGCTGGGTTGTTTAGCATAGAGCTTTCTGATGACCATGGCAACAGCAGCTTCATGGGAGGGGGTGTGGATTGGAGTGGGTTGAAAGAAAATGAAAACTACTCCTTAGTGAATGTTTGCTACAGAGGACATGGAGGATTTACCTCTCTGGCTGTCAGTTACTTCTCTGGAGGATTTACCTCTCTGGCTGTCAGTTACTTCTCTGGCTTTGTACTTGATGTCCTTGGACTAGATACAACAGAACTGGGGGTGCTTCTTCGCTTTGGCTGTGAGATGTCTCCAACGCTAGACATGGGGACAACCTGTGAGCTTCTCAGTTCAAGAAATGAAGCCCTTGACTTTATTTTTAATAATAAAATGGCTGCCTGGAGCCAGGCTGGCAAGGGTGGAGCAGTGACTTAGCTCTGTGCTGTGGGCATGTCCGATTCTGGTGGAAGGCCTTTGAGCTTGGCCATGAAGATGAACCTGAGAACACTGGACAGCTCACACATGAGGCCACCCCGGCGCCCCCCTTAGCTGTTGTTTAGCACCATGTTTCTCAAGCTCATCCCTTATTGTCCCTTATTGACCTTTGTTTAGATGTTGTTTTCCTACTTGCTCCCCCCGCCCCCCATGAAATGTCCCAAACCACAGATCTGCTGTGTATCTGTTTATGTACTATCTGTTTCTCTTTGTTTATACATAAAATGAGTATAATTTTTCCAGTCCCCTAAAAATCATTTTTTAAATGGTGAAATCACTCTGGTCAGAATGCATGGTCTTAGCATGATCATTTTTTTAAGTCTATAATGGGGCTTGGTACTTCTTTTCTGTAAAGGGTTAGATAGTAAATATTCTAGGCTTTGCAGGCCACATATGGGCTCTGGTCTCTGTCACCTATTCTTTTCTTTATTTAAAAAATGACTCTTTAAAGATATAAAAATTATTCCTAGCTTGCTGGCTTTGTACGAAAACAGGCTGTGGGCCAGATTTGACTCACATGCCATAGTTTGCCAACTCTCTGATTTGTAACAATAGAAAAAGCTTAAATTTCGGTGTTTAAGTAATTTTTTTTGCAGGTTTATGGCTTGGCAGTTTGAAATAGATGATTGTGTTATAGATTTAAAAGCCTACACAGAATTCATTCATTTATATACTAAATAATGATAGACAACTTCTTGTGTACAAAAGGTATGAGTAATTTTATATTATAGTGAATCGACCAATGGAGTAACTAAGTGTTGAAATGAGTCAAAGCAATTAGCAGTGTGTAGAACAAGCTGTGGGTGAGATTGGGGGAAGCCTGGAGTCACGCAGAGGGACTGGGTTCAGATAGACTTGGGTTTGTGTCTGTTCTTATGACCCTGGTCTTCCTGCATGACCTTGGACAAGTCACTTAACCCTGTAGAGTCTCAGTGTCTTTCAGTGGCAGTGCAGGTGATAACAGCCACCATTACAGGGCTGTTGGGAGGATTACAAAGTGCCTGGTCCCCCATAGCAGCTCTGGGGTGATAACTTCCATTTTCTTTCCTTGCTTTTAAGATGATGGTACTGAAGAAGTTCATATGAGCATTGTTATAAATTATGTCAGGGCAGCACATCTATGCCCATTTCAGAGATGAAGACATACAGTGGGGCCTTGACGTACGAGTTTAATTTGTTCTGAGACCGAGCTCGTTAACTCAAATTACTCTATCAACTCAATGCAAAAAATCGGCCGAGAGACAGCTGGTATCTCAAAAAACGCGTTAATCGGGACACTCGTAAGTCAAGGGCCCACTGTATGAGCATTGTTATAATTCTGTCAGGAAAGCACATATATGCCCATTTCAGACATGAAGACAATAGAGGCAAGCTGTTTCCATAGTGAGGATGCTAATGGAATTTAGGAAGTATGTACAGGGCATCTTAAGGAACATAACCACCTGAGCAGCCTGGTTTGGGGGGTTTCGGGGGCACCTGGGGAGTGTTCATTTTTAGAGCATGCGGGTGATTCCGATGGAGGTGGTACACGAGCTGCACTTTGAGAGACACTGCCCTGTTATTAAACCTTGGTTGAGGTTTCAAGACCCCAGAAATGTATAGTTTCTCTATCAGGTTTTCTAAGACTTCAGAAGCTGTAAAAGGCGGGTGGGGTGGAGGGCAGGGGGCAAATGCCAGGGTCCGGGGGAGTTTACCTTGGCTATCTAAGGTGGCATTGTGCAATGGCCCTCCCTGTTCTGGGCAGGAGAGATCCATTGTTTGGGGAGAGTCACTCTCAGAGACCCTGATTGCTTGGAATGTGGTGAAAGTTGAGAGCCTTCCTTTTAAAGCATTACTTGATCCTTCCCCAGGTTCTCCTTCCACCTCTGGTTTCCTCCCTCTGTCCTGGGAGGTAGGAAGAGAGATGTCGGGAGCAGGGTTCTCACCTTTTTGTGTTTGGATATTTGGCGCTGCACTCGGAGGGATCATAGAAATCAATCAGGCACGAGCAAGCCAGCCACCACTCCCACAGAATCCCCAACCGCTGCATGACAAGGCCTCATGCTGCCGTTAAGCAGCCGTCACCCCACTAGTCTCTGGTTTGCCCTCAGAACCCTGCTTCTGTTTGAGCTCACCTGTTCCTACCCTGGCCACACTCTTGCATGTACCCAGGGGAAAACGGCTCCCATTCCTCCTTTGACTCTTTGACTGTTTGCTGTGTCTCCCCCCTCTTCCTCCCAGCAAGTTGTGTCCCCCTCTAAGTTGTCCTGCGTGGCGCAGTGTCAGCCGATGGACCCGAATGCATCCCCCGTGGCCGGAAGAGTGGGTTTCCCACAGTGATCAACAGTTGGAGGCATACTTGTGTGGCTACGGTTTTCGGGGGCACAGGGATTGAGAGCCATTGGCGGAGAGCGATGGGGGGAGAGAGACATTCAGAGCCCCAAAGTCAGAGTTGAACTGGACAGAGACAGATGGGGTGCCATTCAGTGCTGTGAGAGAGCAAAATATTTCCATGAAAGCCCTTTTTCATAGGAGTCAATGGTTGTAAACAATTTCCAAGCCAAGTTAAGGCCTTCATGTTTCCCATATGCCTTTTGGGGCAGGAGAATACGTCCCATGTATGAGCTGACTCCGTACACCCATGGGTTAGCGGGGTTGTCATAACAATGTTGGGGCTTTCTGCCAGTGGGTCTGGTTTCAGCAGTGAGGGCAGGAATGAAAATGCGCCTTTAGAATTCACTTCTGTTTTCCCTCTGGGTTTATCCCATAATTTCTCTCTCTTTTGTTCGCTGGTGAAAAAGCCCAAAGTGTTCATGTTAATAGGATTTGTCTGGCTGAAACTGTTTTCTGCTGTCATTATGAATGTAAAATGACAATTATTATTTACAAGCATTTCAAACAAAAACATACTCCTTACAAATGAATGTCAAGTTAATGTTGTATGACGATGGCATCATTTTAAAGCTGAAGACACAAATGTCTTTCAGCTCGTTTGCAATCTGCACGGTTTTGGAGGCGTTAAGCGGTTAAATGCATTGCTCCAAAGATGCTAATTTTCCACAGGCCTTTGAGTGGATCTCCCATGTTTCAAAGAGGCTCTGGCTGTTTGCTTGAGTGTTTGCAGAATGAAGTACGGACATGCCCATTCTTCGGGTCCTCTAGGTCAGGGTTATTCCAAGTGTGTTCTGAGGGCTGTGCTAGTTGGCCACCTGCTTATGGCCCATGAGGAGATGGGTGTGCAAACGAGAGTGTGTTTAGAACAGCCGTGGGCAAACTACGGCCCGCGGGCCGGATCCGGCCCGTTTGAAATGAATAAAACTATTGAAAAAAAAGACCGTACCCTTTCATGTAATGATGTTTACTTTGAATTTATATTAGTTTACACAAACACTCCATCCATGCTTTTGTTCCGGCCCTCCGGTCCAGTTTAAGAACCCATTGTGGCCCTCGAGTCAAAAAGTTTGCCCACCCCTGGTTTAGAATGTTGATAGCAATTCGGCATTGCTGCCACTTCCAAGCGATGACCAAGTCCTCTCTCTCTGAATGAAAGATAGAGCAGTTCTGGTGATAAACTTCATGGTGAGTCCCGGGTGTCATGAGCTGCAAAGTAGGCATGCCAGGTAGGGCCGTGTTAAGCATTAGGAAAGGCTATCTTGAGCTTGCTGAAATGGCTTTAAACTCTCTCCTTCCATTTCTGCCAACATACCTCTGCGGGAATGGTTCATCTACCACGAGTCTATGAGTGTTAGGAAAACAAAACACTGAAATCATTTAGCTATTCTGTCTGGTTGTTCCTGGTGAATAGCATTGTTAATCCAATTTAGCATATCAAAGGCACTTGTTTCATGAAAGCCTTTAAATGCTGATATACATGTCCTCACCTATATCAGCGTTTGAGCAAACTCCTGGTGTTTGCTCAAAATGTACATATAGGTGCTCAATGTGGGGACTTGCTAACTCCATAATTTTTGGTTTAGTTATGAGTGTGCAGTGACAAAAAGTTATGACTATAATAATGATTATGTTCATTGTGTCTGTGAACACTTTCAATGAATAATATGCACAGATTTTGTTCTTTTCTTGTATCATATGTTTTCAGATTATATTTAGTGATGAATTGATGTATTTATCCATATGTAATTTTACACCTGCTGAATCGAATAATAAAAAGTTAGACTTATATTTGTATATAGATTTTTGTTTCATTTTTATAGTAATTCGTTTTTGTTATGTTTCATAAAACTAAAGCCTGTGATGGATTGGAACATAAAGAAAAAGTGGTTCTTCACACGTATGTAGAGAAGCAATTGTATAGTGTATTTCTCAAAATGAAGTCTACGGAAACATATATCCAAATAACTTTGGGGGGATTTATGCTGAATCTCTGGGGACAAGCTGGAAAATCAGCATTTAAACAAGCTGCCCAGGGTCTGCTAAGTCTTACTTAAATTTGAGAAAGACCCAGCTATAACACCAGCATTTACTATGTGATAAGCGCTGCACTAGGTACTTCTGTATTTTAGGATTCTTGGAAGGTCTGTATAGAAAGCAAAGTGGAAATATTTCATGAAGTATTACATCCACCCCTCAAACTCTAGACAAGAACGGAATCCATTGTCCCAAACTATAATCATTCAGTTTATTTCTGTGACTGTGGACAATTCTAGGTGCCCATCACAACGGCCTGTTGTCAGGTTGATTGACAAGTAATAGATGAGAATGCACATGATGATGTTATGTTTTTGATTTATTTGTCTTGACAATCTCAAGAACTGAGTCAAATCCACACTGTGGCCCTCTTGTGCCTCTTTTTGACAGTTAACTGTTGAGAAATAAGGACGTATGTCTGAAACTGAATGTAATCATATTCCCCTCCCACCCTAAACTGGGTCATCTTCTCAGTTTTCTCATTTTTATACTGAAAAGCCATGATAGCATCCTTGGATCCGTATAGCAGCCTCTGACTTCAGTAGTTCTCAGAATTTTACTTTAGGAGTAAACCTCAAAATATGTTTAACCCAAGAGTGGCTTCATATCCCATAACTACCTCTTAGTGGCAGTCAGTTTTGGTAGATTATACTCTACTAGGAAAATACACATTTCATCCAGTTTTGCATAGTCTTGAGTAATGTGGTTTAGTGTTAATCTTTAAATTTTATATTTTTGAAAAAAAATATTTTTATTGATTTCAGAGAAGAAGGTAGAGGGGGAGAGAGATAGAAACATCCATGATGAGAATCATTGATCGGCTGCCTCCTGCACGCCCTCTACTGGGGATCGAGTCTGTAACCTGGGAATCGAACCATGACTTCCTGATTGATAGGTTGATGCTTAACCACTGAGCAATACTGGCTGGGCAAAATTTCTCTTTTAAAAAATTTATTTACCCTTAACTTCTTCATATATGTGTTTTTTGTAAAAATATTTTTATCATGAAGTTTTTTTATAAAAGGTTTTTAAAAATAATTTTAAAAAGTTTTATTTTCTATCTTGAGGGTACAAGTTCAGTATGTATCAGTAAGGCCTTCTGTTGCTCTATTTGCCTTTGGTCCAGCAGGCTTCTGGTGGGTGATATGACTACAGAAGGACTTGAGCAGGGTCTTTCATAGCTTGTGGCCTAGACTAGGTTCCACTCTTGCCTGGGTCTAGGATACCCTATTGTTAGTCACATATCAGAAGAGTTAGTGGTAAAAAGACTGACAATCCCAAGTATAGGTGAGCAATAGGGCTTCTGCTTCTCTTAAACACTGCTGGTAGTTAATTGTGTGTAAATTAATATAAATATTTTGGGGAATTGTTTGGCAGCATTTGCTGAAGTCTGTGATGGAAATTCTACTCTAGGTATTTACCCAATAGAAATGTGCACATACATATACCAAAAAATGAGTACAAATTATTTCTAACATGATTGTTTGTAGTAACTCCAAGCTGTAAACAACTCAGCATTAGAATGGATACATAAATTGTGGGGGTATTCATTCATTCAATGGAATACTATACAGAAATGAAAATGAATTATCTACACACAATGATAATGGATAAATCTTACAAACAATGTTGAGCTAAAGAAGCCAAACCCCAAAGAATATGTTCAGTGTAATTTCATTTATATAAAATTCAAACACAGGCAAACTCATGTCTGGGGACAGAAATCATGATATTGGCTGCTTTTGAGAGGAAAGAGGGGTTTCTGATTGGGGTATGTGAGAGTGGCTTCTGGCATGCTGGTACTGTTCTGTTTCTGAATCTGGGTGGTTAATGGATGGGTGTATTCCTTCGGTGAGCCATCAACCTGTACATGCATAATTTTGAACTGTATACATCTGCTATAGTTCAATTGAAAATATTATTTGAAAAAATAATTGGAGGTCATATCTGTTGGGGTTTTTCTGGCTTGGGAGAATCTGACTTCTTTGTCAATTCTTCTGTCTCTTATCCTTTTGTGTTTTCTTGCTTAAGGAACTGAGGAAGTGGAGGGTTCTCTGTCCATACTCCAACGTAGTTGAGAATGGATGCCACGGTCACATATAAAATAAACTGCCACATATCTCCTCTGGGAGGTCTGGGAGGACCAGGTAATCCAGGCAGAGAGGATCAGGTTGTGATTGGTGACCTCATGGAAAATTGAATGGACCTACAGAGCAAGTACAAGCCTTTGTCCCAGGAAGAGCAATAAAGTCCAAATGGGAATAGCTGAAGGTCTAGGAGGTGAGCACTAATCTGGAAATGGGAGATAAGCCAGCAAGTCAGGAGCCAGGCAGAGCACGGATGGAGCTGGGCAAGGACGGAGGTGATGCATGAGGGAGGGAGTGCTACCTCCTTGTAGGTGTATGGCTCCACTAACGGAGAAGAGCTGGGGCTGGGAGCAGGGGACAAGGGCCTGATCCAGTGATGTCTTCCACATTTTAATTCTGCAAATGGTCTTAACAATATGTGTTCCAAGCTCAGGCTTCTAAATGGATAAAAACAAGTGTGCAAGCATTGCAGCTTGCCCGGTACCCATTGAATGGAACACCTGGAGGTTAGCTGTCTTCTTTAAGGAGTGAAAATAAAGCTTTTTCTGGCAAGGTTGCTTCTACCAATTGCTACCCATGGTGTAGTTAGAGCTTAAAATAGTACAAGGCACTATAGGAGGCAGGAGGGAGTGTTGTATTGACATTTATTTTTCTTTGAATTACTGTTAGGGCCACAATAAAACACGAGGAGAGAATGTTTTGCAAAAACCAGGAAGTTATAAAGTCTTTTTATTTCAGAGCAATTTGGTTGTGCTAAAATGTCAATTAAATCAGCAGATGGTTAGCCATTCTTTTTTACAAGTTAAATGATATAATTTCAGAATTAAAAAGACTGACATATCCTATATACATTCATTCTATTTCTTCATTTAAATATTTAAGACATACCTTTAAAGTTAATTTTATGAACATTTCCCTACTGCCCCCCGCCCCCAGAAGCCTGGCAATGAAATAGCCATGGGATCTAGGGCTCTGGTGTGACTTCATATACGAGTGTCCCCAAAATGTATACACACTGTAACAGCTGACAGCTCAATTTTGAAAATAAAATGTATTTTAATAAACACTGCCTTTATAATTATTCAAAGTGTGTGTATACATTTTTGGGGACACCCTAGAGTTTCTTTTGGTTCATCTGGATTATCATCTCAGCTTTTTTGAACTAACGGATGCTGTATGTTTTAAGAGCATTGAAAAGGAAAGATGTGAGAACCATCAACTTGCCTAGAGACACTCAGGTAGGCATTGGCAGAGCTAGAACTGGATTCAGGCATTCTTGTAGCCACTGAGGGCTTATTCACTGGATAGGATAGATGCGGGGTCTTGCTCAAAATACACTTGCTTAGCGCTTAAATCACAAAATCACAGAAAATCATTTAATAGTCACCGGGCAAGTCAGGTGGTGACAGGGCACACTGACAGGAACCAGTGTGACTTCTTTATTGGTGTTTAGACCTAATCTGGAGATAGCAAGAAAGCAATAGGCGCCCTTATCTTTGGCAGAGGCAGGGCAGGGCAGGCCAAGGAATTATGATAGAGATAGAAACAACCTGGGGCACTGGTCTGTCTGGTTCTCTTTGTATGTATTCTTGACAAATGTGATTAATGAATCCTGGCTCTTTTGTCCCATTATACAACGAAGCGATTGGCTTTGTGCCCTGACACCATAATTTTGTTCTAAGCTGTTCTGTCTATCCATATGCATTTCCTGGCCACGTTTGTGCACCTGCTTGTCAGTTCCATAAATCATTATAGATAAGCAAATCCTTCTCTTAACCTTTTGGAATGATAACGTGACCAATATTTTCTGAACATATCCTTGCCAAGCTTGCTCTGGGGAGATAAATAGAGTCTGCCTTGATAGTGCATCATTGAGCAATAGCATGATTTATGAGGGGGAGTGGGGCTTGTTTATTGTAATTTACCCCAAAAGACTTTTCAAATGCCTTTTTCTTGGAAGAAGCACGGTGAGTTGTAAGAAGACATAGTAAAGATTTTTGAAAAAACCTGATTTCTGCAGTATTTTCTATACCAAGGCAAAGCCCAGTCACTTGGATTACCTAGATATTCTTTTTTGAAGGATGTGAACATTCCTTACATTTTTCTGGATATTTACATAGATTCCACCAAGAAAGTCTCAACCAAGAAGCCCCCTGTCAGCTCCCCATGGCACATCTATGCAGTCTGCTGTTAGAATGAAGGGGATTTAAGATACAGAGAAGAAGTGGAATGCATATGACCCGGAGAAACAAACGAAGTCCCGACCTCATTCTGCCAACACTGAAGAATATAATCTGGGCATTCTGTGGATTCTGGAGATTGAACTAAATATAAAAGCCAGCCCTGGGAGCTGAAGCTCAGACCCCAGCTCATGGGCAGTGGGTCAAAGGATTTGAACACCACGAGGCAGACCCCTCCAATTTTCCTCTCCAGTGGGTGTGTGTTGGGAAGAGGAATAAGGATTGGAAATGGGAAGTCAAAGGGACAACAAGTAAAGTAATAAAGGAGAGACTCTGCAGGAAGTATGGACAATCACTGAGGAGTAGGTATGATCATTCCAATTCTCCATCCCAAAGGGGAAACAAACGCTTCATTGAAAACCAGGATAATGTCTCTTAATCTTGACAACACTCTGAGGTACATATACTCCTCATTTTACAAGACAGCAAAACAGGTGAACCTGAGATAGGTTCCCACTAGTGCCCAAGTTCACGCCATTGACAAACAGGGTTTAAAACCCACCCCTGCTTAATTCCACAACCTGTGTCAATCATGACACAGTCTCCTTCTATGAGGCTTATGCTGGGCATGAGTTTCTATTGATATGCCCTTTCTTTAGATGTTAGATATAATGGTTATGCGATAGTAAAAGGCTCTTTCTCATCACAACTATAAACACAGTTGGGGTGTGAAGTTTTATACTTAAAGCCCAGAACACCCTGGTGTTTATTCTGGAATCTCTCCCGTGAACCATTGGAGTAGTGTCTTGGAGGTCACAGTACTTCTCCTTGTGATTAGACTCATTATGTTGAAAACAAATTGAACATGGAGCCCAGGCTGGCTCTAAGAAGCTGCTATCTGAGATGAAAAAGTCTATTCTTTTAAAAAAACATATTTTTAGCCCTAACCGGTTTGGCTCAGCGGATAGAGCATCGGTCTGCGGACTCATGGAAGGAGAGGGAGGGAGAGATAGAAACATCAATGATGAGAGAAAGTCACTGATCAGCTGCCTCCTGCACACTCCCCACTAGGGATTGAGCCCACAACCCAGGCATGTGCCCTTGACTGGAATCAAACCCAGACCCTTCAGTCCACAGGCTGATGCGCTATCCAATGAGCAAAACCAGCGAGGGCGAAAAAGTCTCTTATTCACACTCCTGGGATGACTTGTCAGAAACCTGACATCCCAGGTCTGTCTGATGGTCCTCCTCCCAACCCTGAGGATCAATCAGCTTCGCCCAGGTCTCTGGATTCTGCCTTTAGATTTAGCTTCAGCACATGGACGAATGTGGATGGCTCCTCAAGTCATTGGTCAAGGCTATATTTGACGTGAAAGACTTGGCTCCAAACTACTTTAGCTCCAACCTGTTCTGTCTGGACCTATCTCTTCAAGCTGCTGTCCACCAGCCACCAAATGGCTCATGGTAAATCCTTCCTATCTGAACAGAGGACCCTCTGTCTTTCCTGTCTCTCTTTGTGTGGTCATCCTGGCCTCACCCCTCCTTGTCAGGAATTCTTTCCTGTGTATGAACATTCAGCGATAGAAACAAGCAACCTCTCATTCTTCTCTGTGTTACCATGCTGCTCTCCCACTGTAGATGGGGTCAGATCCCCCCTGTGAGTCAATAATTGGTGGCCAGGGGAGCCAACAGTTACAAACATGGCAATACCCAGTGGAATCATGGATACAGAGTGGTGGGTGGTGGGTGGTGGGGGAGAGGGAGTTTATGAAGAAGGGGTGGCCCTTGGTTTGTCATCTCTTATTGGTATTGCAGCAGGGATACTTTGGTAGGTAAAAGAACAAATGCTAGCTAGGTATTAGTCAGCTTTAGCAGCAGTAATAACCCAATTCTCAACAGAATAAAAACCAAACACTTATTTCCTTCTGACATTAAGTGAAGGCTGAGATTGGCTGTGATTCTGGAGGGCTTTTGTGGGCTCAAGGCATCTTCTCCTTCCAGGACTCAGGCTGAAGGAAAAGTCTCTATTTTCCGTACTGTTCCCATGGAAGAAAGCAAGAATGCAAGAGGCCACAATGAAGGGAGTGAACATTCTACTGATATGTGTGTCCACACTCTACTGATTCATTTCAGTCAGCATGTCAGTGGGGTAGCCTGGGAAACACTCAAAGTCTCACGGCAAAGACTGTTGATGAGTGACTCTCATCACTTATGGTGGGGGAGGGAGCAGGGAAGTGAGGGTAGGACCAAACATGCAGATTTCTCTTTCAAGGAGCTTGGCATTTAAGGAAATGGAGTTGTGGTAAATTGTAAGGATGAGTGGTAGATCAAGTTTTTCTCTCCCTTCCCTTCTTCTTTAATGGAGTAGACTTTTCTGCATTGAAGCCAAAGGAAAATACAGGGAGAATATGATGAAATGATTTAATACTTTAAGCCTGCATCCTTTGAGAGATTATGCTGTGTGGCCACTTTACATTTATCATCTTATCAGTCTTCAACAGTTAATGAGTCAGGTACTACTAATGACTTTTTTTTTTTTAACCAATGAGGCAGTGAGGCTGATGTTATATAACTTGCTTAGTCACAGAACAAACGGAGTTGCTACTTCAGCCAGGTAGATGGACTACAAAGTGCTGGCTGTTTCTTATTTAATAAAAGGAGATGAAAGAAACACTAACTTCATCCCCTCCCCACCCCTCCCCCCCGGCACCATCCAAGAAATCCAATATGCATGTAGATGGTTCTTTTCATGTCTTGGAGCAGATGGCAAATGTTTGAGGTCATTGAGAGGCGCAGAGTGAGATTGTCCTGCTAATATGAGCATGGCACCCTCCTAACTGACTCCAGGTGGGCTGTACACATTGGGCAGCTTTGCAGTGAAAACATTGGGTCTTGGGAAGGCTTTCGGTCTCTCTGCTACATGTGGCCAAAAGAGACAGAGCTCTTGGCGATTGTATCCAGATGTTGCCTGTAGCTGGAAAACAGTGTACCTCAGCCTCCCTCTGGATCCAGCAGAAGACATCTTCGGTTTAATGTCCTTCTTGGTGGACTTGCTAACACATTTCTTTTTATTTGGGGCCTCATGCTAGGAAAGCAGAGCCTGCATTGTGTTTGCCAAACATGCATAAGAACACAAACAAAATTCATATTCACAAGCTCAAGTAAGTGCTTCTTATGCCTTAAGTGCCTGTTGGAAGCCACCCAGTGCCCCAGTATGTAAGCTTTCTAAACAGTTCTCCAGAATTGTGTATGCAAAGGGTGTATATTCACAATTGTGTGAATGTCTTTAATTGCCTTTGATTACATGGCACACTCTGTTCTACCCTCTTGCAATGACGTTTCTTTATATACCAGTGGCTTTCTAAATTTGATATAGGTTCCCGTGGAGTGGAATTTTGTACAGTGAAAATTTCTAATTGGAGCTGGGGTGAAAGGAGAGGGAGGAGAAATGGAAGGGGACACCAAATTCTGAACAAATAAAAGGAAAATCAAGGTGTAAATTGTTACATCCCACCGCTTTTCTCCAAAAACACTCTGTAGGCAGAATAGCATTGGCACCTTAGCCAAGTTTCCTCTGGGTGGTGGATAGCCATAAACAACATCTGGTGCTTCTTAGAGTCTTGGTGGGTAAATGTAAAGTTCAGAAGGGCCAAAGGACAGAATAATGTGTGGGGGAAGCGTATTTTATACTTTCCATTCATGCTCCAGGCTCCCCAATATTCATCTATGCTGGGGATGAGGGTGGAGAAGACCAATGAGGAACCCAGTCATCAGATGGTGATTGTCCACATGGGATTATTTGGAGGGAAGCTGGAGAGAATCTCCAGGATCAGACCAGTGTCAGTCTGCATTAGATGGCAAGGAGGTGGGTTGTGGTCCTTATCAGAAGATAATGAGGACAACTCAGTACCTTCTTGGTTTACGCAAACTCTTCATTCAATGCTGGTATTATCAGGCTGATTCTCCATTTCACCCTCTCTGTTCCATCAGGATTGGCCCCTTCACTGCTTTCTCCAGTGCTTGGTGTCTTTTATTTTAATATTTTTAAAATTTTCAATTACAGTTTACATTTGTTTCAGGTGTACAACGCAGTAATTAGATATTTATTTAATGTACAGAGTAGTCACCCCGATAAATCTAGTACTAGATTTACCCATCTGACACCATACATAGTTATTACAATATTATTGACTATATTCCATGTGCGGCGCTTTACATTCCTGTGACGATTCTGTAACTAACAATTTGTACTTCTTACTCCCTTCACCTTTTCCACCCATCCCCCAACCCTCCTCTCCTCTGGCAACCATCAAAATATTCTTTGTATGTATTAGTCTGTTTCTATTGTGCGTGTTTGTTTGTTTGTTTATTTATTTTTGTTTTTAGATTCCACACAGAAGGCATATGACCTTTGTCTTTCTCTGTCTGACTTATTTCACTTGGCACGATACCTTCTAGGTCCACCCATATTTTTGCAGATGGAAAAATTTCATTCTCTTTTATGGCTGAGTCAAATTCCAATGTTTATATACACCACTTCTTCTTTATCCATTCATCTATTGGACACTTAGGTTACTTCCATATCTTGCCTATTGTAAATAATGCTGCCATGAACATAAGTATTTTCAAATAATGCTGCAATGAACATATGTCTTTTCAAAATGGGGTTTTGGAGGCTAGTTCCAGAGTCGCTGTTCCAGAGGGTCCTACAGAAGTCTGAAGGCGCTGGAGTGAGGTTTGCTGCATTGCCACTTACAGAGTCTTTCTAGACAAAAGCAAGACTAAGTGGGACAATACTCTGCAAAGGGATGTAGCTCTCCGCCCAGACCCTCTGTACTGGGCTGGCGCACCCATCTGCACAGCTTCTGTGAATGTTGGCTGCTACTGTGTCACAGCTGGAAAACTGCCCTGGGCTGAGGGAAGCTACTTGGCCTGAAGAGCTATGCAAGTGACTAATATGGGAATATAAGCTCCTAAGTCCTCCAGGGTGTGGACTTAGCTCTATACCCGTGGCTCTGCTTCAAGGGACATTGACCTAAACAGGTTGCTTACTTGTTTGGTCCACTCTGAGCACAGAATTCTGAATGCAATACCCTAGCAAGGTCTGTCTTAGTCAACTAGCCATCCATAATTGTATCTGGAGGGGTCATTTAATGAATTTTAGAAAATATTATAAAGACTATTTGAGCACAATTGAAACCACTTATGGAATAACAACGCTATACACTTTTCAAAGAAATTATTTTATACCTAAGTCCATACAATGACACGGGATATTTTGTAAAGGGGCTCATATACTAATTTCTTACTCTATTTTCACTTAAAGTTTGGTTAGAATCCTTCACTAGATAGATTTTCTCAAAGACGAAGAGCATGTGACCTCATTTATATGTGGAATCTAAAAAAACAAAAGGGAATATTCTCTCTTGTCATTCAGTCTGGACTTCCTTTCCTTTCTTTGTCCATGTTCTGCCGAGTGTTAATTGCTCCTCTCAGCCCACACCATTTTTGCCTTTTGCAGGTATGTAGGGGGAGCAGTTTCTTCGTATATACTTGTTTGGAGTTTATTTTAAATATTGTCAAGTGACTGGGAACATGCGTTAGTGCTATATCCTTATTGTTGAGGAAACGTTTCTTTCTCTGCTTGGGGCCTTTGCTCTCTGTCTGGAGCCTGCAGCCACGTGCTGTGGCTTTGCCAGTTTCTCCTGCATTACATAAGTCTTCTTTTCCTAAAATGATCCTGATTGGAGACTGAGCTGAAAACCAATCCCCTTTGGGGTTAAATCAGGGCACCAGGAACATTCCTGTGTAACATCACTAAACATCATTCTTGTTGCAGATTAGAGGGTCCAACTCTTGACCTACTTCATGTCTGATATACTTAAATCGTTTCATCTGGTATATATTTTTTTGAAGTTTGCAGGTTTCTGAGAATATTGTCCTTTTATGTTTTAAGTAATTTTTTTTTCCTTCTGGATGCTTCTTTTGGATTCCTAAAATCCTTGAAGGAGGGGAAGAAAGGAAGATAGGAACAAATATCTCTGTTTTCTATCTAACTTTTGTGATCTAGGAAAGCAATCACTGAAGTTGGCCATGGGTTGGTAAAGTTTTTCTTCTTAAATATATTTTTATTGATTTCAGAGAGGAAGGGAGAAGGGGGAGAGAGAAAGAAACATTAGTGATGAGAAAGAATCATTGATCGGCTACTTCCTGCATGCCCCACACAGGGGATCGAGCCAACAACCTGGGCATGTGCCCTGACCGGGAATCCAACTATGACCTCCTGGTTCATAGATCGATGCTCAACCACTGAGCCACGGGCTGGGCGGTAGAGTTTGTCTTCTAATATGCAAGGTGTTTTCATCATCCCAAACCCATTGAGCCAATTCCCACTGATGTGCCTTTGTTCCCACCAATCCCTCTGCCTGAATGCTTTAAGCTCTTCTTTCCACTAAGCTGCCTGTCATCCATTTTTCAAGCTCACGTCTCACTCTCCTCAAGAAGTCTTCTCTAAGTGTTCCATTCTTACATCATCCGACCCTCTTTCAAATTCCTTGACTATTATCTATATAAAAATATCGAACAGATGTCATTACATACACCTATTCTGACTGATTGGCATGGCTTCCAGGTCACTGGATTGAGAAGATGCTGAGATGAGTCCTTATCCAGGCTCACTGGGTGTAGGAATATATTGACGATGTCAGCCAACGAGATCAGTGATGGGAGAGG
>NW_006287904.1:4076409-4082991 GCF_000327345.1 Myotis davidii | reverse complement strand
TTCTGAGGAGCCTGAGGGGGTTGCTAACCTTTCCTGAGCTTCAGCTTCATCATCTAATGATGCTGATTCAAGTGCTGTTGTGTGAACTGGGTGAGATGAGATGATGTAGATCTAAAGATAATTGAGGGAGAAAGAGAAGCTGCCTGAATAAGCCTTGGATGGGAGGCTGTTCACTGTGCACTGTAAGTTATGGTATGGGTATTCTTCTTGATATTAGTCAGGAATCTTCAGGGAAAACAAACCAATGGGAGATCTGTCTGTCTGTCTGTCTATCTATCTATCTATCTCTCTATCATCTATCTGCCTCACACCCATATGCCAGCATATACATACATACATATACACATACCTATATGCAACCTCACTAGAACCTTATTTATGGATAGTTTGTCAATGATAGAATTGAAAAGAGAACTTGATCTTTCTGTCCTTTCCTTCTAGTCATCTCCTTCTTCCCCCACAACCTAGACTGTTCTCACGTCTGGCTTGAATATTCCATAATCTTAGCTCCAAGTTGAAGCAAATTTAAAAATGATGTTATAGTTCTGTTTACAGTAATATGAAAAAAGAAGTAACTTCTACTTCAGAAGTCCATCTGAAAGCAAATACATAGAAATAGGAACAGCAGAATGAATTTACATCGATGGATACAGCCATTTTAAAGGCAGGAAAAGGGAAATTGTTGGTTATGGCACAGAAAGTGTCCTTAGATGGTACATTACAGCTTTCAGGAAAGAAAACAGAAATGTGATCTGTTTACTGGATCTCAATTTCTGTATAGCTTTAAACTGCTTTGGAAAAATAAACTTCCAAAGCTAATAGCAGGAGAGACATTTCTCGGCATTACTACCGAGGTTGTTATATGATTATATCTTTTGGAATAAACAGACTATATTACAAATGTGGGCGAGTTTTACCTGAATTGCTCAAAATTGGCATAAAGCTTTACTAGTATTTTAGAAATACCCATTTAACCTTTTCTGAATACATACAGTGTTCCATATTAATCCCTGACAAAATGCTTATAGGAGACTATTTTTAATGATTAATAATTATAACGTATTATATGCATTGATCTCACACTCTGTCTTATATATTTTAGAGTATGTGTGGGAGGATCCAAATGAATCAAAAGAGTTAAAAGTGTTATTATGTGTTCTCATGTTAGGAATTCATACTTTTCCTTCATTAGCTACATTAGTTATGAAATAGAGGAAATCAGCCTGTTTTTCTGAGCATCTGGCATATGCTGTAATTTATTCAAAGGAGCAGGTTCTTGATAATTTTCAAGAGGATTTAAGGATATTTTAGAAATGTAAGAAGGAAGGAATGAAAAACCCCTAACATTTTTGAATTTTCATCTTCATTGGTGGTCAAACTCCCCGGCATACGTCCATGATGATGAAGTCATTCGTGGCGTAGGTGCCTCCTGATGCAACTGTGCCTTTAGACCAGGCAGTGAGTTGTGAGACACTTATTTTTTCCGTTACCTATTATTTTTCATAACGATTGATTAATTCTTAATGAAATTATGGGCCAATCAGATTGAGAAATAGAATTTGGGCAGAGGACAAAAATAATGCCTTGGACCCTGGCCAGTGTGGCTTAGTTGATTGGAGCAGCATCTTTGCAACAAAAAAGTGATGGGTTTGATTCCTGGTCAGGGCCCATACCCAGGTTTTGAGTTCCATCCCCAGTCAGGGCACATGGAGTAGGCAACCTAACGATGTATTTTTCACATCAATGTTTTTCTCTCCCTTCCTCTCTCTACTATAAATTAAAAATAATTTATAAATTAAAAAAAATCCCTTAGTTGTGGTGATTCAGTAGTTGACAGAGGTGGTCAATGAAGAGTCTATACAACCCTAGAGGCTGTGATCCTCTGAGGGCTCCAAGTAAAACCAACAGGGTGTGCTTGCAGTGAGCCATCCACAGGAGTCAGCTTAAACGCTGGCTTATCTACCACTGTTAACTGATTTAAAGGGACCACAGGGTGCAGAAGAGTGTCCGCAAGGTCTGGAAAGGGGGTCATAAGCACCAGTGGGCTGGTCCTCATGGCTACCAGGTGCTCTTGGGGGAGAGGAGCATCAGGCATTGGGACCTGCCACAGACTCCCCTTTTCCTCTTTCCTGTGCTTTATGCAACCTTAAAATTATGATTTCTATCGCCATGTGAACTTGCCTGTGTGGGAAAGCATGTCTACCTGTAAATATGAGTATTAATTTACAGAATGCTGCCATTGTGCCACTTTTATGTCAAGCACTTAATATGCACTTTCCTAATTTATCGCACATTAGCCTTACAATAAAAATATATTTTTTATTGTTGATAGTATTACAGATATCTCCCATTTCCCTCCCCTCTACCTTCCTATTCCGAGCCCTTACCCCCCACTCCAGGTCAGTATATAAGCTCTCTGGTGAGTACTTTTACTGCCCTGTTTCACAGATGAGGACATCAAGGTTCAGACGAGTTAAATCACTGCCCAGGATCACGCTTTTGTTAGGGGTCGAGCTGAGAATTGAAATGCTATACAGAGGAGGGGTGGCAGGCAAGGAAGAGAATCGCCATGGAAGGCTGTTTGTAGTTCCCTTGGAGTAAGTAAGTGGTTTAAGCGAAGTTTTGTGAGGAAAAAAATGTTATTTGTCCTCAAATCCACAAAAGCTCCAAGTTCATAGGGAAACTATTTACTTTTAGAGATTTGGCAATCTGCATCACAAAGAGTGTGTGTGTGTGTGTGTGTGTGTGTGTGTGTGTGTGTGTGTGTGTGAGAGAGAGAGAGAGAGAGAGAGATGTCAAGGTGTGTCCTTGAGAGAAGTTCCTGATGTCTCTGTATTTGATATGTATAAATATGAGTGGTTTATTTTGAGCCAATAGAGCACTGATCAAAGGTTCAGGATTGTCAGCCTCCAGGTTCCAAAATGCCCTGTTTAGCTGCATGGGAATTTGAATGGCCGCTCCTCCATCTGGGGCGCGCTGCCTCTGTTCCTAGGGCAGGACTTCCTGGGAGCCTGGGCATCCTGTCCTGCCTTGCTCTTTACTGAGTATTGTGCCCTTGATGGTGCATAATCAGCTCAGCCAGTTGCTTTGTCTGAGGCTAAATCACTTTTCTTTTCACTGAGCAGTATTTGGCACACAGAGGGAACCCAGTAAATACTACTTGAAAGAATAAAGGAACCAGAAGTTTCAGAGAAAGTGGTTGGAGAAGAAATAATGTCAGAAATGAAAGTAAAGCATTTATCTGGTTCAAGAAAGGCACAAGTTTCGGACTATAATTTCCTACCTGGTGCTAAGGAAGATAAATTTAATGTAGTCAGAGTCTGGTAATGTTTTAAACATTTAAGGGCAAAGAGAAAATTCTAAAACCTTCGGGAGAGAAAAAAAATACTTCAAAAGGAATTAAAAGAATTAGACTGACACCAGGCTTTGTATTAAGTGCTAAAAGGCAAATTGCTATAAAAGTCATTATTGGGACAAGGAGGGAAATTTAAATAATATCTGATGGTTAGATAATAGGATTATGTCAATGTTAAATTTCTCAGTCTTGATAACAGTACAGTGCTTATGTAAACAAGTGGCCAAGTGGCCTTGTTTTCATGAAGTCCACATGGTAATATTTAGGATGAATATTTTGTCTATAATTTAGAAACATCTTGTCTATAATTTATTCTCAAATGAATAAAAAGTAGAGATAAAATAAATAAATGAATACAGAAAAATATGAATTAGTAAATATGCATAAAGCATATATAGGAGTTCTTTGTATCATTATTGCAAACTTTTGGAAGTTTAAAATGTTGTCAAAGTTAAAAAATTAAATTATGAATAAAAGTAGTTTGAATTCAAACCACTATTATCAAAAACTAATGTGAATTAACTGTGAGGGAAAAAAATTAAGATATTGTTGCATGTCCACAAGGAAATAATAACATTTCCCATCCTCTATGAAGTACTTAGTGATACTAGGCCAGTGAAATAAAAAAGATATATAAGGCAGAAGCTTGAAAACTATACAACACTGGTGAAAGAAATCAAAGATGATCTAAATAAATGGAGAGACATACCAAGTTCCTGGATTGGAAAAAAAAAGTCAACATAGCAGAAATGTTAGTTCTCTTGAAACTGATATGTAGGTTTAATGAAATTCTTATAAAAATCCTAGAAATATTTTTTGTAAATATAAACAAGAGTATTCTTAAAATTTATATAGATAAAAACTAGAACAGTTAAACAATTTTGAAAAGGCAGAATAAAGTAAGAAGGATCAGTCTACCTAATTCTATGTTTACTGAATAGCTACAGTATTCAAGACAGTGCAATATTAGCTGAGGGTCAGACATATAAATCAATAGAGCAGAATAAAGAAGTCAGAATTAGAACACAGAAATATGCCCGACTTTTTTGACAAAGGTATAGTAACAATTCAATGGAGGTAAGGCAACCTTCCCCCAAAATAAGGCGGGAGTATTCATATATGTATAGGCAAAAACAAACAAACAAACAAACAAAAAACCAACCTCAACTTGTCTTACATCTTCTATAAATGTTAACTGAAAATGAAAATGATAAAATTATTAAAAAAAATAATAGAAGAAAATTTGGGGGATCTAAGGCTGGACAAAGAGTTCTTAGACTTGATACATCAAATGCATGATCCAGAAAAGGAAAAATTGATAAATGGGACGCCATCGAAAGAAAAACCATTGTTTTTACTCTTGCCTCTTTTTTGGATACCGCCATAAGTTTCTTGTCAGTTAAGTTTTCCTCTGCAAAGATTACCAAATATACTGAGGCCAAAAAGTCGAGTTTTACTTCTGTATCTGGTTTGAATTTTTGTTGTTTACTTCTCGGTGTTTATGACTGTCATATTGGCATGGATGTGGAAAAATAGACACAAAAGCTTGTCTCATTCTTGGAAAATTGCAGGTTCCCATTCCTGCAATGGTGGAGGGGAGATTTTTCAGTAAAAGGCAGATCCCTGATCAGTCACCCCGGATTCTATTCTCAGGAGATGTTGAGGTCATTCACACATGCAGTTCGTGCTTCTTGACATAGCAAAGCATCAAAGAACTTAGCAAGTCCTTCCTGGCTGACCACTTCTCTCGCGTTCACAGGTCCAGAAGCTACATCTGTCCCTTGAGCTTCTGGCTCTGCCCAGCTCCAGATGCTGGTTTCAGGATGAGCATCATCATCTCCTTTCTTAGTCCTGTATCTGTCATTAGCTTCATATTAAACTTCTTGCTGCTCAGTGCAGTCCACCGACAATCCTGCCGTGGTCCTTCTGACTCCTCTTCTCTGGGAAATCTCTATTCATTCTCCTTTGTCTCCATCGTTCATGACCTATCCCTTTTTTTATAAAAGCATCCTGGACTTTTTTCCCTCCCTGTGGGAGTTTATTTCTGTCTTAGAAAATTTCACTGAGTTCTGCCCTGCTCCCCTGCTAAGTTTCCTTTGGCTGATTTTCTCAGTTTCCTCTCTTCCCTTCTGGGTCTGTCTCTCTCTCATCTGGTCTCCGGCCTCCCGTGGGCTCATGTTTGATTGCTTCTATTTTACTACTAGAGGGTAGCAGGTGTAGGGTTCAGGCAGCCTCCAGAGGGAAATGCCAAGGTCTGGGTTGTCAAAAGGGGCTGATGGACCAATGTTGGTTAGGCAGTTTGAAGAGCTGAGCATGCAATTTGGAACTAGAGCAGTGATGGCGAACCTATGACACGCGTGTCAAAGGTGACACGCAAACTCGTTTTTTTTGGTTGATTTTTCTTTGTGAAATGGCATTTAAATGTATAAAATAAATATCAAAAATATAAATCTTTGTTTTACTATGGTTGCAAATATCAAAAAATTTCTATATGTGACACGGCACCAGAGTTAAGTTAGGGTTTTTCAAAATGCTGACACACCGAGCTCAAAAGGTTCGCCATCACTGAACTAGAGTGTATGGTCACATCTGTGTGTGTGCACATGGGTGTGTGCATGTGTGCGCATGTGTGTGTGGTAGACAAACAGATAGCAGAGAGCTACTTAAGGAAACAGGAAAAAAAATTGAATAGTTAAAGGACAGATATAAATAAAAATATAGAGGTCCAGAAGAAGGATGGAGGAAAGTTTTCTGGAGATGTTTTAGAAGTGTTGAAAATACTCTCTTTTCTAAAAAAAAAAAAAAAGTGGTGAGGACAGAAGCCAAACTATGTGGAATTAAAGGTGAAATAAGTAAAAAATTGAAACTCAGGCTCTGGAATCAGACGGTCTCTGTTTGAGTCCAAGCATCACCATCTATCTAAGTGATGGTTGCTTTACTTTCATATTTCAAGGCTCATACACAATTTCTCTTGTGATCTGCACTGAGTGGATCCATTTGAGGAAGGGAATTCTGGGAGATGTAGTTCCAGCTTAGCTATGCTGTCACAGTGCAAAGCCTACAAAGTCAGCAAACCATGTGAAAGACTGGGTGTAGAGTAAATGATAGTAGATGTTAACTAATGGCATGGTTGAGTTAAGGATCCACTGGAGGTGCAAGTTTGAGACGCAGGTAATTACTCTGCAATGTGACAATCTTTCTGCTTCTTCCTCTCATTGTTGTCCACT
>NW_006287904.1:4073702-4076394 GCF_000327345.1 Myotis davidii | reverse complement strand
AGTAAAAAATGCTTTTTTTTTAAAAAAAAAAAAAAAAAAGTGGTGAGGACAGAAGCCAAACTATGTGGAATTAAAGGTGAAATAAGTAAAAAATTGAAACTCAGGCTCTGGAATCAGACGGTCTCTGTTTGAGTCCAAGCATCACCATCTATCTAAGTGATGGTTGCTTTACTTTCATATTTCAAGGCTCATACACAATTTCTCTTGTGATCTGCACTGAGTGGATCCATTTGAGGAAGGGAATTCTGGGAGATGTAGTTCCAGGTTGGCTATGCTGTCACAGTGCAAAGCCTACAAAGCCAGCAAACCATGTGAAAGACTGTGTGTAGAGTAAATGACAGTAGATGTTAACTAATGGCATGGTTGAGTTAAGGCTCCACTGGAGGTGCATGTTTGAGACGCAGGTAATTACTCTGCAACGTGGCAGTCTTTCTGCTTCTTCCTCTCATCGTTGTCCACCCTGTCTCAAGCTGGCGCTCACAGCGCACCCTATGCATGCAGGCTCCCCTTCTTAGTCCCTCTTGAACATTATTTTTCTTCCTGAGAAGAGGCTTACTATACCCACAGGAACTTAGCTTAAAATAGGAGCTTTGTGCTTTTCATGACAAGTGCCACAACCAAGCACCCTTGGAGTTCTAGCTCATCTGCTTGTGCCAACATCGCTGACTCGGACTCTTCACCCAATCAAGGCAACCCCACCCTTGGCACCCCTCCCCCATGTCCCACAACCCTCCTAGCCGTGTTAAGAGAATGATAGGCTTGTTTTCTCATGAGACCACAACCATGCTCTGTGGGGCTCCCTGCTGACACTCCATGCGTTCCCACGAAACACTGGTCGTCATATATAAAATAGAAGTGCACGTAAGAAGTTAAGAATCTGTAGCAAGCCTTCTGATTTATCCCCTTCACGCCTCAGTTTATTTTTATGAAAGATAACATTGTCAGCCACCTTCCTCAAAAGGATATTCTGAGGTTTCACATTGGAGACTTGACATTTATTAACCAGGATAATCCGAAAGCCCTGATTTAATCTCCGGAAAAATGCTTTGAGTGTTTCAGACATAAGGACCATATAAGCATAAAGAATTTTGCCCATAGCTCTTGCAGGAGACTGCAACCAGTCAACAGGGGTGGGGGCCCGTCCTCGTTGTGTTCTGTGTACAGTTGTATCTGGACAAGTTGAAGTGGAGAAACAGAGGAGACTGATATATAATACTCAGGCTTATTAACTATTAACTATTCACATGTTGAACAAAGATATTCTGAAAATATTTACCATATAATAGAATAAACTTCTAGTCAACAGGTTACAATAGGGTGATAGCCTCTCGATACGATAATGTCACTTTTGGGGGCAACAACAAAAATTTTACAATCAGTCACTACTCTATATCCTGTCATGTAAATATCTCCTTTAATTCTCTTAAAAATTCTTCTGGTAGGTATTAATAGCTCTGAGGCTCATAAAAGTTAGGTAATTTGTTGGAGGCCACAAGCTAGTAAGAGACTAAATCAGGGTTTCCAAGCCAGGTTGTTTGTATTTTTTAAAAAATCCATGTTTTTCTCACTATATTAAAACAACGTAATAGTTGCTAAAAAAAAAAAAAAAGTGGTGAGGACAGAAGCCAAATCCTGTTTTCATTTCCTTTGGAGATATATCTATATCTACCTATCTATATCTATATCTATATCTACATCTATATATCTATATCTACATATCTATATCTATATATCTATATCTATCTATATCTCTCTATATATCTATCTCCTGGGTCGCATATTAGTTGTATTTATCATTTTTTGAGGAACCTCCATACTGTTTCCCACAGGGGCTTCACCAACTTACATGGAGGCTTTAGACTTTTTCAGGCCATGAGCTAGATAGAGACTCTCAAGTGACCCTCTCTAGATTTCAAGGGTTGAAAAGACCCCAGATATTGCCTCTGTTTTGGAGACAATTTCAGTTTAATTCCCAAACCAGTAATTAAACATTCACTATTAGTGGAGAACTGTGTTGGGTATAAGGAAAACAGATTCAGCTAAACATTCCACCAATGTGTATAAAAAAATCAGTCCCTCCCTTAAGTTGCTCAAAATCGAGAGAGAGAGAGAGAGAGAGGAGAGAAAAGCTTATAAAGCAGAATGAGTCCTGACTGGGCAGTCAGTTAGAATGAGAAGTAGGGTCAGAGAAGTTATTCTTGCCACATGCATTATATATATGTTTCACTGGGTAATTACTGTGTACCATAACTATGCTAAGATTTTTCAATTTAATTCTTTAAACAACCCTATGAGATGGGCATTATTTGTTTTATTTTATTTTTTAAACAACTATTTTTAAATTTTCAATTACAGTAGACATTTAGTATTATATTAGTTTCAGGTGTGCAACATAATGGTTAGGCATTTATATAACTTATGAGATGATTTCCCTATAGGTCTAGTACTGACATGACCCCATACATAGTCAGTACAATATTATTGACTATATTTCCTATGTTTTATTTTACATCCCATGACTATTTTGTAACTGCCAATGTGTACTTTTTAATTGCTTTACTTTTTTCATCTAGCCTCCAATACCCCTCCCATCTGGCAGCATTATTTACAATAGCCAAGATATGGAAGCAACCCAGGTGTCCATTGATAAATGGTTGGATAAGAATATGTGGTACAAATATACAATGGAATA
>NW_006287904.1:4071542-4073355 GCF_000327345.1 Myotis davidii | reverse complement strand
ACTTTTAACATCATTCATGGCTTGAGACTTAAAATCATAAACTGCAAACAATTCTTATTCTCCCCTCCCCACTGCCCCAACCCTCATCTGACCTGAGCCGTCTCTAACAGCAATAGAGATGGAGAGGGGTAGATGCACAAAGGGGCTTTGTGGAGGCAGCCCTGCCATCAAATGCCCTCTAGGTTGTTTTTCTGGAGGTGGTGATGGATCTGTAACATCAAACCCCCACCTTGTGACTGGGGCTGGACCTGCATTCCCTGCCAAGATCATGACAAAAAACAATCTCTAGTCCAGGTCTTAACCTTGATCACTATCTCGATGGGCTTTGCTGACTGATTTCACCGGCTATAGGCAGAGGTCATGACCATCTGGTGGGAGCTGTTGGACCTGACAGACAGGACTCGGAACTTTTCTGATGATGCCAATATTCCGTGGTACTTGAACTTCTCACAAAAGAGGGTTCTTTCTTTCTCCAAGGCAATGTAGCACAGTGGCCTCAAGGTGTGTAGAGGCTGTTCAAGGAAATAAAACTAAAAAATTCCCTCCAGTCCAACGTGAAGTAGTAGATGTTAATGGAGTGGTTCTGTTCGGGGCTGAGCAGTTTTTGAGCTGCTGAATTTCATCTGCGCCACCGGAGAAGACCCCATGGCAGGGGCTGGGCTGGCTTCTTGTATCTGGAAGCCACTGCGGGTTCTGAGCAGAGAACCAACAGGAGCCAAGTGATGCTTTAGAAATCTGATTCTGGCTTTGAGGTGCTCCGAAGAGCCACCACCAGAAAAGGCTTTGCGATGGTGGGAGAGCTGTGAGCACACGGTGCCAGGATGCTGCTGCCAAGCAGACTGGCTGGCCTTGCTGTGCTGCCTGGGTCCCTGGTTGTTACCCAATATGGCTCTAGTCTCTGCCATCCAGGCACGGGCCTCCCTCATTTCTAGTCTCACTCTCTTGTTCATAAGAGTATCTTCCCTTTAGTGTTGGCTCTCCCAGTAAAAACTCTTTGTCCCTCCGACCCTCTACAGAATATTGATTTCATGACATCCCATAGCCTCTTCTTGTTTTTTATTCCCCATCCTGAATCACATCAAGCTTGTTATATTCTCTTTATTTCCCCTAATCCTCTCTTGATTAGACATCTCTTTCCTCTATGCTTTGTAATTTGCTTATGCTGTGTAACCATGGCTCTGTCTTAAAATATAAATCAAAGATAAATTGCACCTGGGGTAGAAGTTCTCATGACCTAAAAATCTCCTTATCATTTCGCACCAGTGCTCATCTTTGACCCGGCTCCCTTATCATGCAAAAACGGAGGTCACTGGGACCAAAATTCACCCTTCCCCTCTAGGAGAAACAGAAATTGGGAGGGGGAAAAAATCATGTACATGCATCTGAAATTGACAAGATGTAAGTGTCATTTCCTTAAGGAGGCCAGGTTGTTTCTGTAGGAACTGAGTGGTAGTCTTGGGTGGTGGTGGTGGTGATGGGGTCAGTGGGGGAGGAAAGCGTTAAAGAGAGATGCAAGAAGAGAGCAGTCTGTGGAGACCCCTTCCAGAGGCCTAGGCAACCAGACTTGCTTCTTGTGTAAAAAACAAGACAGGAATAGTTTTGAAATTCAAGACCAAAAATACCCCCCCTGCTTAAATCTCTTTTTAAAAAATACATTTTTATTGATTTCAGAGGAAGAGATAGAGGGAGAGAGAGATAGAAACATCAGTGGTGAGAGAGAATCATTGATTGGCTGCCTCCTGCACACCCCCTACTGGGGAAGTGCCCTTGGGCATGTGCCCTTGACTGGAATCGAACCTGGGACCCTTCAGTT
>NW_006287904.1:4063754-4070003 GCF_000327345.1 Myotis davidii | reverse complement strand
GCAAGAAGAGAGCAGTCTGTGGAGACCCCTTCCAGAGGCCTAGGCAACCAGACTTGCTTCTTGTGTAAAAAACAAGACAGGAATAGTTTTGAAATTCAAGACCAAAAATACCCCCCCTGCTTAAATCTCTTTTTAAAAAATACATTTTTATTGATTTCAGAGGAAGAGATAGAGGGAGAGAGAGATAGAAACATCAGTGGTGAGAGAGAATCATTGATTGGCTGCCTCCTGCACACCCCCTACTGGGGAAGTGCCCTTGGGCATGTGCCCTTGACTGGAATCGAACCTGGGACCCTTCAGTTAGAAGGCTGATGCTCTATTCACTGAGCCAAGCAGGCTAGGACACTGCTTAAATCTTTATCAGGGCCCAGTATAAATTCCATATAAGAAAGTGTGTGTGTGTGAGTGTGTGTGAACACGCGCATGCTTCGCTTAGATGTGGTTCTTCTGGCCAACCTCAGTGATCTCTCCTCACTCTTCTCATCCCCAGAGGCTAGCTCAGTCTATTATTTCCCAGAGAAGAAATTACAGCTCTCCACACTGGTTACACATTACTGCCATGCTATTGGGCTTTTTCTTATTCTCTTTGCTTGGCTTTTTCTGAGTTTGGAGACCTGTTTCTTTGGTCCTAACCTGTATTTTCAGGCTTTTGTCCTCCTTGGCAATATTCTTAAGGCACACCATGAGGTTCAGTTAGATTTCCCCCATCATCTCTCCGCCTTCTCAAGTGGTTTTCTACTGGTGCTGTTACAGATGACCACAGACTCAGAGCCTCAAGCCATACAAACTTATTATCTTACAGTCATGGAGGTCAGAAGTCCTAAGTGAATCTCGTTGGGTTAGGGCTCAAGAGTTCTCTTGTAGGGTTCAAGGAGCCTCAGGTGGGGTCCAGTTTGCAGGCTCCATCAGCAAAACTATAATACTCCACCAGTAAAACTGTAATACTGTCACAGGACTCATCTCCCCTTCAAGTCAGGTTAGCATCCATCTGTAGTTATTCAGCTGGTCCCGTGGGGGTCTCACATTCCAAATCAAGGGATCTTAAAGTATTTTGTTTTTCAGCAGCCACCTCCCAAAGAGTTCGGAGAAGTACCGCCTGCTCAGTCTTGCTATTGTGCTAGTGATTCTCTAGTGGCAGGTGCTGCTCCATCCCCACCCCAAGATTGCCAGGAATCTCATCTGAGTCCAGCTCTGCTTTCTGCGACTGCCCTCCTGGCTGAGTCCTTGAACGCTCTCTGCCCTCTTTCCAACAAGATTACATGGAATTCCTCCGATGGCTTTATTTTCTTGTGAGCACAGTAACATTTCTTGGGCCTAAAAGGTCGCAGAGTTTTTTTTTTTTATTTCCAGAACTAGCTCAAGATTTGCTTTGGTCGGCTGCATTGCATTGAATTTTACAGTTTTAGTATCACATGTCTGCCTGAGTTATGGATCTATAAAACTGATTCCTGCCCGGCCGGCATGGCTCAGTGTTTGAGTGTAGACCTGTGAACCTGGAGGTTAGGGTTCAATTCGCGGTCAGGGTACATTCCTGGGTTGCGGGCTTGATCCCCAGTGTGGGGTGTGCAGGAGGCAGCCGATCAATGATTCTCTCTCATCATTGATGTTTCTATCTCTCTCTCCCTCTCCCTTCCTCTCTGAAATCAATAAAATATATATTAAAAAAACCTGATTCCTGAATATTTAAGATTTGAACTTTTTCTCTATGGTGGAAAGGGGGGAAAGCAGCTTTTGCAGCAGTCAGGGTAAGCAGTTTCATGTCTCTGGCCTCTCTCTTGCAGACAGGCTCTTGTGAAGTTCATCATGAGTATGACAGGAATCTGACAATCACAGGATGCCTGTAGTTAACCAAACCAAGCCAAACCCTTGCTCTCCCTGTTGTGAAGAAGTCTGTATGTTTGTTTCCATTTTGATGATGTTTTAACTTGTATTAGCCAATGAGTTAATTTTTTTTCTGGGGTTTAAAATGTGAGGATTGGTGTGGGATGAGGGAGGTCTTACCTAGATAACTCACTCTCCTTGGGCTGTTTCTCTGGAACAGAGGCGTGAAGCTAGACCTTGTTTGGGATGAAATATAGCCTGAAGAAGTAAGCAATATCTTCCTTTTACCCCTGTGATCTCAGCCAACCCCACCCCCTCCTCCTCATCGCCTCTACTCCCCACCCAATCTTATAGTAATAACTGCTAACGTTGCTCACATATTCAGCAATACAACACGAAGGGAGCACACTGTTGGAAACATCTATACTAAAGAAATAAAAAGAATTGCCTTACCTCCACAAAATCTAACTCCACATCATCTCCACAAAACATCCTCCCTCATCACCCAAAAATTCTAGTGAAACTGAAGTGCTAAGAGTGTTAGGGAAATTACGAAAGAGAGCTGAACAGCTTCCTGATCATTTCCAGCCTAACATTGCCTTTTTGGAAAGTGAGAATACTTTTGGCATGAGAGCTTTAAGACTTTTTGTAGACCTTGTTCCTAATGAGACCAATCTAGTTCTAATTCTTGTGGTTCACTGTTCTTTCTATATTGTAGCACTAATCATACATTTTCAGTATTACTGGTTTGATTCATGTGTCCCAGTGAGTACCACAAATACCTGTTAATTTCATTGCAAAATTAATAACCATCATGATGACCAAAGGAAAATGGAAACCAGCAGCTTGTGATACATCATGTCCAGATTTAGACTCTTAGGTGTGAATACATTTTATCAATTCATTGTGTGATTTTTCTCCCTTACTACTTTGATAGTAGACACTGGAGCTGTAATGTAGTCCCCTTCTAACAGTGATCCCTGATTTCAACCTGTAGCTTCTCTATCAAAGCTCCTTGACCCAGTATGGAAGTTTTCCAATAATACTTTTGGATTCTCCTATCTTAAGAAGTGGTTTCTTTAGAGTTTTCTCCAGGGAACTAAAGATAATGTTTAATGTTTATTTAGGAAATGTCCTTAGTGATTAGTCCTAAATGTGGAAGGGGAGGCTGTGGTGTAGAGCACTAGCTGGCATTTCCTTCCTCTAAGACAGTGGTTCTCAATCTTCCTAATGCTGCGGCCCTTCAATACAGTTCCTCATCTTCCTAATGCCGCGACCCTTTAATACAGTTCCTCATGTTGTGGTGACCCCCAATTTCATTGTTACAAATTGAACATAATTAAAGCATAGTGATTAATCACAAAAACAATTGTAATTATATATGTGTTTTCCGATGGTCTTAGGCGACCCCTGTGAAAGGGTCGTTTGACCCCCAAAGGGGTCGCGACCCACAGGTCGAGAACCGTGCTCTATGAGCTGGAACTAAATTAAAGAAGCGATTGGAGGTCCTCGAAAGGTGTCTTTCATTTCAGTTCCACTGTTGTCTGGTCTTGACTTCCTTATTTCTGAGAGAGCATATAAGCAAAAATAAGTGAGAACATAGATGATCTTCATACTTTAAGCATTTATTTAGTAAATACATATTGAACTTTACTCACTGCAGACGTGACTTTTCTAGCAGCATCCATTGAACATTTATAAAGATTACTCATATATTAGAACACAAAATAAAAAATGGTAATTAATTCCTCAAAGCAGAAACCAATATGAACCATAATTTCTGACCACAACACGTAATGATTGTAATCACTCACACCCATACACACCCACACGAAATAAAATACCTAAGAGAAAAATCAAAACTGTAATTACAGAGTAATGATCAATAAATGAAAATGTGAACGCTTTACTATGGTCAAAGCTGAACTCAGAGGAAAAGTCATAACCTTGGATGGCATCTTTACCTTAACGAAGAGTGAAAGTAAATGGCAAATGCACTTAGCACATAATCTTCAACAGCTGGTTTGCAAGGAGAAGATGGACAAAGAAAAATATTGCCGGGCGTAGAACAAGATGGGGTCAGGCAAGTACGCTGAGCATCCGAGCAAAGGAGGCCGGAGGAGGAATTCTAAAGACGATCTCCCGTTTTCCTTGGAAATAAGTATTATACTTTTTCAGGTGTCTTTTCGGGTCTGCAGCACATCCTGGCTTCCATGAGGACATGGAAGATGCTCAATAGTTTTTTAAAAAAATTGATGATGTGGTGATAAAAAAATTTCTCTTTTAAATTTATAGAAAGAAACTGTAAAGTAAATTGCTGTTATCGTGTAAAATTTCCAGGTACAGTTAAAAGCTTCTACTACCCACAGAAAGACTGAGGACTATTTACAGCTCTTAGTAAGAAAGCTGAGAAAAACAAAACAGAACAAAACATGTTCTAAGGGTCACAAACACCAGGTGTTGTACAAAACACACAACCGAATGGCAACTGAGCCGAATCCAAGTGACCTTTACAGGCTGTCATTAAGCTAGTTTTATGTTTTACCGTCTGCTTTGTTTGTAAGGGTCTTGTTTTAGGATAAATCTGTGGAATACACCTGCTCACTCAGTTTCCTGAGGGTTCTATTTTGAGCAATGCGGACTTTTCTTTTATTCCCAGATTTACATCAGCCCGTGTCCTGTGGGTCAGTACTTGCTAAAATTATCAAAGTCAGATACAGCTACTGGTCCTGTGTCTTCCACCCCTTGAGAAAGAAGATCCCACTTTCTCCTCCTTACACACTCAGGTTCCAGGGTGGATTGTCCGTTAGCCTCCATTTGTACGACGATTGTACACTTTTGTCCTTTTCAACATTTTGCAGGTATCTTAGTGAGATGTAGGCAGAGAGAGAGGGAGTATCAGAAAGCATTGGCGCTATTAGGCGGATACAATATTATGTGGCAATTCTCTACTGCAGCCTTTTCCAAACTACATTCCTTGGAATGTTATGACCGGTGTCATTAGGTGTTCCATGGTGCTAAATCCCCCTTTATGACTCTCCATGAAAATTAGCAAATTGAAGGCTCTGAGAAGTCCTGAGTGAAGAAGTCTGGTTCACTTGATGTAAACTGAAGCTTCTATGTGAACATACGGTACTTTTTCACAGCTGCCGGGGTCTCGCTCTAGGCCAGGGCTGACCAATAGGTTTCCTTCCTGGCTCTCTTCTCCGTGGAGCAGCCATGACATAGACCCATTTTTGGACTTTCATGGTGTTTCTTTTTTTATTTTTACTTTTACTTTTAGCAGGATTTGGCACAAGGCTATTTACATGTGTTGTGATCTTTTCATGGATTTTATTTCTCTTTAATAGCAAAGTGCATTACCTCTAATAAGCTCCTACTATGTACCACCCCACTAGCTCATTTAAATGTGTAGCCCAGATGCTGGACTCTTTCTCTTGATGGGCGAGAGGAAGAGGGAGAGGGAGAGAGGGGGAGAGAGAGAGAGCGAGTGAGAGAGAGAGAGGGAGGGAGAGAGAGAGAGAGAGAGAGAGAATGAGAATTTGGTGTGGAGAGTTAGGCAGTTACAGTGCTCTGTGCAATCAGCCCTATGGTAGCTAGCCAGTCACCTATCCATGGGTTCTCTTTGCAGCCCCACTGCCCACACTAAGGAGGCCTCAGGCTGCTAGCGATGGGGGTAAAAGAAGTTCAATTCTTCACCTTCTGGAAGCCCGAGGAAGGTTCGACCAGTTCTTTATTTCACACCCACCATGATTGAATGTACATCCTCCAGCATTGGTGGGGAAGTGGGGGGCACGGCTCCCCTGGGTGAGGTACATGTGCACCACCCCTCAGTTGGAGGCAAGGCCAGGAGGTGAGGGGATACCATCCTGTTCCCTCACACTCTGAAGAAATACTCCCCAGGACCTTTGTTCTTCATTTCAGCATTTTCCTCTCCTTCCCTGACCCCTCCCTAGAGTCAGAGTCCTGAGGTCCTCATTTCATCTCCTGCTGCGATGGTGGCCCTTCTTCCAGTCTCTTCTTGGGGCTTGGAAACCTTCAAGACTTTGCTGGGTCACAGCTATCCTTGTTCTAGCTATTTCTGCAGACAGGCAGGAGAAAAAAATGCTGTGGCTCCTGAAATGTCCTTAGTGATTAGTCCTAAATGTGGAAGGGGAGGCTGTGGTGTAGAGCACTAGCTGGCATTTCCTTCCTCTAAGACAGTGGTTCTCAATCTTCCTAATGCTGCGGCCCTTCAATACAGTTCCTCATGTTGTGGTGACCCCCAATTTCATTGTTACAAATTGAACATAATTAAAGCATAGTGATTAATCACAAAAACAATATGTAATTATATATGTGTTTTCTGATGGTCTTAGGTGACCCCTGTGAAAGGGTCGTTCGAACCCCAAAGGAGTCGCGACCCACAGGTTGAGAACCGTGCTCTAA
>NW_006287904.1:4041969-4061204 GCF_000327345.1 Myotis davidii | reverse complement strand
TCTCTCTCTCTCTCTCTCTCTCTCTCTAAGCATCTGTGGCAGTCTGTGCTGTGAGGAACACTGCCTTTTTCTCTAATATCTGGGTGACCAGATCTCTAAGGCACACTACGTAGATATCTTGCATTTGGAGATGTCTTGATGTTTGCAAAAACTTTTGGGCCTCATTTTGCTGAAAGTATGTCTTCTCCTTTCTAGCCTTGGCTCAAATTACAAAGTCCCTGTTCCAGTTATGTATTTTTTATTTAAAAAAATCACTCAAAAATGGATTGAGTGACCTACTGCAGAAGCGTGTGGTCTCTTCACTGGCCCCACCTGCATGGTGGCCTCAGAGTAAACAAACATCCATGGTGGCTCAGGATCCCCAGGGTGAATGTTCCATAAGGTCAAGGCAGAAGCTGCAAGGACTCTTGGACCCAGCCCCACATGCCCTGCAATATCACCTCCGCTGTGTTCTGTTGGTCACGTAAGACCAGCCCTGACTCAGTGTGGCCGTGGGCTACACAAAGGCAACGCTGTCAGGAGCAGGGATTGTTCATCGGGGGACTACTTTGGAGGCTGCCTAACACAGCCTCCTCTTCAAAGGACAAACTGACTTTTCATTTTATTTTATTTTAAATATATTTTTTATTGACTTCAAAGAGGAAGGAAGAGGGGGAGAGAGAGAGAGAGAGAAACATCAATGATGCGAGAGAATCATTGATTGACTGCCTCCTGCATGCTCCACACTGGGGATGGAGCCTGAAATCCAGGCATATGCCCTGACTGGAAATTGAATCGTGACCTCCTGGATCATAGGTCAATGCTCAACCACTGAGCCATGCCGGCCGGACCAAACTGACTTTTAAATGCAAATTTGCATAGGATGTGACACCCCCTTACCAAAGGGCTTCAATGGATATTCTACCGGAAAGAAGAGATCAGGACACATGTTTTCTATGCTCCTTCCAGCCAACATGTTTGTTTTTATTAAGTGGAATATTGAATTGGAGGCAGAGAGCGTTGGTACCTGGCATTCCATGTTACAGAACGGCAGTCATCTTATCTACCCTGGCTCTCAAAGAATCCGCCCAACTCTATATGCTCGGTGTTACATGTTGTATCAGAGACGGGGGCTGGCTTGAAAACAAGAGTAAGGCATCCAAAGTACTGTGAAACCAGCAGCCACCCAATTTCCGCTCCCAACTTCATGCTGAGCAGTAACAAAAGAAGTACATGGAGATGGATGAAGCTTTGGTTTCCCAATGATGCTTACATGCACAGGATGCAGCCACTTAAGTCTTTTTAAAACCAATTGTTCTAATGCTTTATTGCTCTGCACCAGAATACATCAAACTGACATTGATTCCAAGGTCATTGTGAAGTTTAACCATATTCAAGAGGACTAGGATGCACGTTGGAATGAGGAGGAAGGCATCACAGTATATTGCATTCTTGTAAACATTAGTACAAGTACAGAGTAACAGAGACTACCCTAGTGGATGCTAAATAGGCCCCACCTTCCTCTGCGTTCAGAGGCTGAAGGACTCGGGATTGTTTTCCATTTGCCCTCTGCTAGGGTAGAATATACTGCCCTAAAGAGGAATGGATTCCAACGTGGCTAATTTTCTCCCAAGATGCTATTGGATCTCTTCCATGTTTCTGGTCCTTTGCAAGGTGGACTCAGCCCCCCAAGCGGGAGTCCCACAAAATGGCATGATGGGAAATGTTCCCCTAACACAGAAGACATACAATGGAAGTGAAGCTCTGCATGGAGAAAGCTTTCTGCCACATTCTCTTCCCCAGCTCCATCTCCTTGGGGAAAGGACTTCATTACTGAAAGGGCTGTATAATCTTCAATAAATAAGGGCCCCTTACCCTACTCTATCCCCACTTTGCCCTTTGAGTTCAGACCTCCTGTCCTGCTCTGTCACCTGTCGGACCCTAGAGCAGCAGGGGAGACTGCCTGTCATATTTGAGCAGGTCAGGTCTTTGTAGTTGGTGACACATCAACTTGGCTCTCACATGTAATGCACACCGCTAGGACCCAGAAGAGACAGCACAACCACAAAGCGAGGGGTCCTGGGGAACCCTGGAATGTTGGGAGCTAGGAAGTGGGACTTCCTGGTGCTCTGCAGAGGGACTGCTTGGGGTCTCAAATGTGATGCTGCTCATTGGTTGGTATTGAGGACAAAGGTCTGGAATCTGAATCACACTTGACTACATGGACCTGAACCTCACACTGGGGCCACACTGCAGACTGGAGTACACTTCAGTGGGTTAACTTACACCACATGGGCAGGGAGGGAGTTGGGTCCTGGGGAACAGCTGTGGGTGCTGTCCTGCTACTGCCACCAGGTAGGGACCTCAACTTTGCCAGTGGCTCTCTCGGCCTCATCCCCACCTTGGGCAGCCAGGATAAGCTGTGCGATGGACACTCTGTCTTGTGGCTGATACTCCACAGTCTCACATCCTTGAGTCTGGTCTCCCTGTTTCCTGGGTGGCCGGGTCATTGTGACAGCTCCTCTGGGTTGACACAGTGTGAGATGAGGCATTGCAGCAGGGCTTGCCTACTGCAAAAGGAGGAGGGGCCCGTAATCAGACATTTTCTAGGACATCCAGGGGGACAAGGCCTCTCTTCTTTCCACTGAGGACTCTGATGAAGCCGTCCTGTTCTTCTTCAGAAGTCAGGCAGATCTGAGTGCCAAGGAAAGAGAAAACAAGTGTCAACAAGAAAGAAGCTAGAACCTACACCGGAATCACTGCTGACTGAGGTCAGCGGGGCATTGAGTTGGAAAAGAGAGAGCAGTGTGAGGGTGGGAAGTTGTGGCTCTGTGAGAAAAGGTTTGATAAAACATTAGGCAGCCCTGGCCAGGCAGCTCAGTTGGGTAGAGCATTGTTCCGATATGCCAAGGTTGCAGGTTCGGATCTCTGGTCAGGGCATATGTAAGAATCAACCAATGAATGCATAAATAGGTGGAACAACAATACATGTTTTTCTCTAATTTTTTCTCTCTCTCTCTCTTGTTCTGCCTCTCTCTCTCTCAAAACAATAATTTTTTTTTTTAAATTAGGCAGAACCCTGGGTTTGGAACTAGTCCAGGGATTGAATACTTTCTGAGATTTAGCTTGATGAATGAGGATGAAGAAAAGCTTGAGAATCTACCATTTTAGGAAGCAGTGGCAGAGCTGGGAACATTTCCTTTCATTTAGAGGTGGAATGGAAAGACCAGCTCAGAAGATTAATTGTGAGTAGAAAGGGGTGGGAGCTGAGGGAGAACCAGAGGAGCTCCTTTGGGTTGAAGGGTCACAAATAGGGTGACAAACTTGTTTTGGTTTGCCCAGGACTTTCTCAATTTTAGCACTGGACGTCCCATATCCTGGAAAATGCCTCGGTCCTAGACAAGCTGGATGGCTTATTATGCTAGCAAATATTTAACTCATTAGGCCACATCAGAGATACCTCAATTGTCTAAGGAACCTGTCATTCCCTGCTTTCTGCATTCATTCAACAAATTTTTATTGGGAACCTACTATGTGCTAGATACCATTCCAGAAGCTTGGAAACTAGTGAAAACAGACAGACTCCTGCTCTCATATTGTTTAGTGAGCAGAACTGAGAAGAAAGACATTTCATTGAGTCATTTCGTGCATGTTGAGTGTAAGGATCATGCCTGTGTTAGTCACTGATCATCCAGTGAACAACACTTCGTAAAACTGACTGACAGCTTAAGTAGCTAATATTTTTTGAATGATTAATGAGTAAAGAAAAAGGTGCTGATGTGAAAATAGATGGCAATCTGATCTAACCTAGCGGGTAACTTTGTGGCACCTTGGAATGACTAGCTAGAACAATGCAGCCAGAGATGGAGGTGGTGAATGGTGTGAGATAAAGCCAGAGAGGCTGCCAGGGCCAGGCATGTGGGACATGCAGCCATGCTAAGCCTGCTAAGTCCCTTAGCTGACCTTCTGACCAGTCTCACTGACTGGACCTGGGTCACAAGACAACCACCAACATAATCACCAGGAAGGAGAATAGGACCCATTCAATCAGTTCAGTTAGGATTTACCTGAGTCATAGAAGATACAGATGGACAAGAAAACAAAAATCAGGACTCTGCAGCATGGGAAAAAGGCAAAAATGAACGTTGGCATCAATCAACAGTTGGGTGTTAAAGGATTTTAAGTGGAGAAAGGAGAGGGTCAGATTTATTTAAAGCAGTTCTCTTTCCATTCCTTCCCTCTCCCCTCTTTTTCTTTTGCTACCTGTTGCCATCCTTCTGTGTCTCCTTTTTCATTCTCTTCCTTCCTTCCTCTCTCCATATCCCCTCCCTCTTTATAGCCAAAGACTTCCAAAGGCTGAGCCAATTTTCTTCCTACTGCTGACCAATCCTGACCAGTCCACTCGGCTCACTGACAATGGTGTAGACTTGACTTTGCTGCATCATGTGTAGCTGTGGTTAGCTGGGCATCTCAACACCAAGGTGGGTGCAGCATATACAGAGCAGAGGCACCTCACATACTCAGTATTCCATCTTCAGCCAGCCCAGTGCTAAGCTAGCTACCAAGCCCAGCTATAGCCAGCCCCGCAGCATCCCTCGGAGACTTTGCCTTTCTAATATGAAACAGATAAAAGTTATTATTTTCTATCTTAAACGATTTATCTCATTTCTTCCCTGATCTCAGGCCCCAGAGCCTAGAACAGGGGTGGGCAACCTTTTTGTGAGTGCGTGCCAAAACTCGCAAAATCTCTGACTCAAAATTCTCCTCAAGTTGAAGAACCTTGAAGAAACAATAAAATTCATTCGAGCAACAAAAACACAGTATATGATGATGAAAAATACATTTATTTTTTAATGTATACATGTTATGTAAAATTATTTATTTATCTAAGATGCACCTACACTGAATTTATCTGAAAAATAAAAAAGTCGATATTAAGAAAAAAATTGTAAATGGAAGATTATAAGAGAAGGTTTTGAGTGCCAGCAAAAGTTACTGGCATGCCATGTTTGGCACGTGTGCCAGGGGTTGCCCACCCCTGGCCTAGACTCTTTGCTGGCTTGCAAATTCAGCTTCGTAGTTAATCTTCAACACTTAGCATCCACTCTTTGGCCTCTTAGTCTATATTATTATTACTACTTTAATACCACTCATCCATGTTTCTGCTCCAGTTGGTGCATTTGTAGCTCTACCACTCACCTGTTCTCACTCCCCCTACTTCTTAAAGTCAATGGGGTGGGCTGGATTTTCCACACTCTTCTCTCAACTTGATATCTGCTTGCTGACTCACTCCCTGGCCCTCCACTTCTTCTCTGTTGCCTCAAATTCTGTTGCATAATGGTCAAGTGCCTCTATTGGCTCAGCCCCATTTGGCCCTATCTGGTTAAAATCCTGAAGTCTTCTGGGATCACATGTACTTAAAACCATTTAAGGTTGTTCCCTGCATGTCCTCCAAACTCATTAACATTAAAATGATTGCCGCTCATAGATGAGCAATTGTTTTATTTAAAAAGATTTTGTTGCCTGGCACTCTTGGATTGAGTGCTCCCCTCAAAATACCTGTGAAAAGATACAGGGTTGGAGGTAGAGAAGAAGGGTCATACACTAAATGCCAAGACTGACGGACATTCAGAAGCTGATTGGAATTTCTTTAAGACCTTTGGTGCTGAGCTCAGTTGATGACTGAAGCAAGTTGTGCTGCTGTGTCAAGGATAAATCCACCAGCCTAAAAGAGACCTCCTCCTCCAAGGTCAGTCTCAGGCTCACAGATGCAGCAGCGGCCCAGAGCTGAAAACTGGGCAGCCATTTCTCTATTATGAGGGACTCTACTCCTCCAAATCAATGCTTTTCTTTCTACATTTATTAGAAGCTGTGGACCTCTTAGAAAAGGAAATGACAGGAAGTGGGGCAAAATAGATAGAGGTGGCACAAGTGACTCCTGGGAGTTGAGGTCCCAACAAATAAAACACAATGGGTGGGAATGGAGACAGAAAGACTATGGGGGTAACAGACAAAGCTGAAAGTGGTTTTTATGTACTCCAGGAGTTCAGAATGTTGGCGGGGGGGTGGGCTGGGGTGAGGGGGGTGGGGAAGTAATGGCAAAAGAAGCAAGTCCTAACTCAACCTAGCAGACCAACATTAGATAAATGCTTCTCAGGTGCTGGAAGTCAGTATGAGTCATACATAATTACCTGCTCCTCCAACTGAGTAGACCTGAGTTCCCCTGAGTGGACCCTGAGCTGGACCCACACCGCTCCACTCATCTTTTCCACTGGGAAACCTCAGCTCTGCACTGATCACTCCTTGTTCTAGGAGAAGGAAATGGCTCGAGGCTGTTGGTTGACATCTACAGTACTTTCTGCTCTTTTCCCACACAGCCGAGTTCTGACTTTTGTTCTGTTGTCTTTATCTCTGCAACATGATTCAGGTAAATCCTAATTGGTGCAAGTCTGCTTTTGTTCTCCAGGCTAGTGATTCTCTTAGTGGTTCCAGCCAATGAACCAGGATGGGAAAGTGTGTTTTCCTCTTAAAAGAGGTGGATTAGGAAGAAAATCTCTCTCCTCATCTGGAAGGGATGCTTGGAGTGGCTGCAGCCATCTATGACCACGAGGGGAGGTGGCTAATATCGCAACAGTGGCAGAGCATAAAGGTAGAAAAATCTGAAGCTCTGACCATGGAATCCAAGAAGTTCCCTGAATCCAGGTCTCTTATTATATGAGTAAAATATACCTTCTGAGTTTGACTCAATTTGAGTTTTGTAACTCGAGATGTGTATTAGTTTGCTATGGTTGTAACAAATTACTACAAACTTAGTGGCATTAAATGGAACAATTTATTATCTCACAGTTCTGTAGGTCTGCTGTCTGGTGCGCTTGGCTAGTTTTCTCGGCTCTGGGTTTCACAAGGCCAAAATCCAGAAGTCAACGGGGCCCTAGTCTTTTCTTTCCTTTCTGTTTTCCTAGGAGAGAATCCAGTTTCAGGCTCACTTAAGTTATTGCCAAATTCAGTTCCGTGGGGTTGCAGGACTGAGGTGCCTGCTTTCTTGCTGACTGTCAACTTCAAATGCCACCTGTATTCCCTACCTTGGGGCTTAGTCCTACATCTTCGAATCCAGTATGGGTGGGTTGAGTCCTTTTTATACTTAATCTCTGATCTCATCTCTCTTTGGCCCTCTTTTTTGGCATCTCTGACTCTAGTCAGATACATTTCACTGCTGTTAAGGGTGCAAGTGATTAGATTTGGCCAAACAAGACAATCTAAGATATTGCCCATCACAGGTCCATAACCTTAATCTATCTGCAAAGTCCCCTTTGCGTTAGTTTCCTATGGCTGCTGTAATAAATTTGGCGACTTGATAGAACACAGATTTATTTTCTTGCAGTTCTGGAGATCAGAAGTCCTAAAATCAAGGTGTCAATAGGGCTGCATTTCTTTGGGAGGCTGTACGAAAGAATCTGTTTCCTTCCCCTCGGCTATTCGAGGCCACCCATATGCCTTGGCTCCTGGCCCCTTCTTCCATCTTCAAGGCTAGCAGCATAACTTCTTCCAATTTCTCTCTCTGACCTCCCCTTCCGTCGCCATGTCTACTTATCTGACTCTGACCCTCCTGTCCTCCTCTCATAAGGACTCCTGTGGTTACACTGGGCTCATCCAGATAATACAGGATAATTTCCCAGCTCAAGATCCTAAAGTTAACCACATCTGCTAGTCCTCCTTGCCATGCTAAGGCAACATGCTCAAAGTTTTCGGGATTAGGACATGAGGCTCTTGTTCCGCTTACCACAAGATAAATGGATCAAGGCTGTTACTATGAAACATAAGAAAATATTGCAGAAAATATGTGCATATGTCTGAAAGAATAAGTGGGTAGAGTAGGTTGAAGGAAGGCTTAGCCTCGATGTTTTAAGGAAAGACTCTTTTGAGGTTAAGAATGATGTAATGAGATGTAAAGAGAACATGTTGCAGAAGAAAGGGGGCTAATTGAGAAGAAAACACTGTAAGGAAATGATCACTAAATTAAAATCTGTGTGAAAAGCAATGAAGGACTGAATTGAAACTTCAGAAAATTAAAGTGAAGCAGGTCTCTTGAAATGTTCTCTTAGGAAGAAGTGGAGAGTGATAAAGTAGAAAGCGAAACAGAGATGAACACTTGAAGGGAAATAGGATAAAATGGAGATGGTTCAATCAATGAATTACTAAGTTTCTGAAGGGAGAAGCATTAAGATTAAAGGCCAAATGATAAATAAGAAAATGTTGGCCACATGTGGTAAACCAGTTGTAAATATTCTTAAAAGACAGGAAACTTTTTCAATAGTGCAAGAAAATAGGTTAAGTACTCAAATTGATTATTCTGTAAAAGAAATATAATGCCTAATACATATGTGATAACATTTCAACCTCTCTAACTATCCTGGAAATGCAGATCAACATGAAATATTATTCATCTACCAAGTGATATAAAAATACTAATGTTCAATTCAGACAAGGATGTGGTGACCTGAATATTCTCATAAACAGTTGATGTGGGTATAAATCAGCCCAACTTTTTTAGAGGCAGTTTTGTAGAATGTATCAAGAATTGTAAAAATCTTTTATATGTTTTCCTATAAGCTCTAAAGTATATCCTTAGGAAGTAGTCAGAGGTATGGAGAAAGATTTAGGTTTAAAGATGTTTATTGTAGTTATCAATAGCAGTTAATCAAATAAAAACTCTAAACATCCAACAATAGAATACTTAAATACTTGTACACCTAGATTAGGAGTCCACTAATTTTTTCTGTAAAGGACCAAATAGTAAATATTTTAGGCTTTTCAGGCCATATTGTCTCTGTTGCAATGACCCAACTCAACCATTATAGTGTGAAAGCAGTATCAGATTACATATATGCATGAGGCTATCTTTTAATAAACTTGGTCCTAATAAACTTTATTTAAAAGCCAGGCCAGATTTGATCAATGGATTTATCAACTTCTGATTTATATATGACATGTTTGTTATACAATTGTTAAAAAAAAAAACACTGTGTTTGCATAAACATTTAGTGACTAAGTTTAAAAATTTAGTTGGGAACTAAACAGAATATAATATCAAAATATAAATTAGAAGAAAAGTTTGGTGAGAAATATACCAAAGTGTTTTTGTTAATAATAGTAGATTGGTGAATTACTTGTGATCTTGATTTTTTCTTTATACTTTTCCAGTTTTTCTCCACAATAAATGCAGTCTAGTTTTATAATCTAAAATATTTTTATTTATCTAAAGCTTTATAGAACACAAAGAATCAATGAAAACAGTTTTATAGGGATGACAGGCTGTGGAATGAACTAAAAATACGTTTATGGTGCTTAAAGTTGGTTTAATAAGGATACTTTTAAAATGTCAAAAATGAAAAAAACATACTCATGTCATGGCAGACTCTAATTGTGTTCACAACAAAAGGGTAGCTTAATTCTATTTGGAAACAGAGGCTTTTTGAAAAAATAATACAATGACTTTGAGACAAATTTACCCCAGAGGCAGAAACATGATTTAATCAGAGATGCATTTATTTTCAGAATCAAATTTCTTCTATTCCTCTGCTAATGAGTTTTTGTCTCTTTATATTTTTAGGGTTATAAATATCATACTGGCTATTTTTGGATGCTTAATAGGTAATTTTAGGCGACATTGCCACTGCAGATGAATTCCCCAGTTAGGCTTAACTCTGAGTGATGATGGCAGGAAAGGAAATGACTTTACTAAGCTTCCACCCTGGTCAGGCACTGTGCTGGGACTTTATACAGGTGATAACATTTAACCCTCACTGCAAGTCAAGAGGGAGATGCTACTATACCCATTTTACAGATGGGAATGTTGATATTCACAGGTGACTCTGCCAAAACTGCATAGAATATGGATCCATTTTGGTGTGACACTGGAATCCATGTTCTTGTTACTACATTGTAATCACCTCCATTAACAAGCATGCTTTGAAATTTTATAGCTAAAATAATTTAGGATACTAAAATGGAGACCAATTTAAGCTTTTTCTCAATAACAGATTTGTAAAATGTAAATTTTCGCCCGGCCAGTGTGGCTCAGTGGTTGAGTGCCAACCCAGGAACCAAGCGGTTGCAGTTCCATTGCCAGACAGGGCACATATTCGGGCTGCTGGATCCATCCCCGGTAGGGGACGTGCAAGGTGATGTTTCTCTCTCATGGATGTTTCTATCTCTTTGTTCCTCTCTCTTCCTCTCTCTCTAAAAATCAATAAAAACATATTTTTTAAAAATGTAAATTTTCTTTCAAGTGGCTGACCCTGAAATTGGTTGCCACACTGACAAATTTTGAAAATAGAGAATTTGTGTAGCGATAAAGAGACCTCAGTGGCTTTTGTCGATCAGTATGTAATTGGAAATAAAAATGCCTTCAGTTCTCACAGAGCTATAATAGGACTTAAAGTGAGGCAATGAAAATGAAGGTCATTCTCAACCATTAACTTTGCTCAGAACACTTGGGGAGTCTGTAAAAGAGACTGATTTTCTGCCTTTTACCCTGAAAGGTTTTGCTTCAACAGGTCTAGGGTGGAGTCAGGAATCTGCATATTCAGCAAGCTCCCAGGTGATTCTGAGTCAGGTGGTCCAAAGACCACACCTTAAGAAACACCAGGCTGGGCACCTATCAGGGGTTATGTTACTTTCCTACAGAATTACAGGCAGATCTATGTGGTTCTAGGTTCAGCTGAAAGCTGTGTTGTGTCTTAAACATCTATAATAAAAGTGTAATATGCTAATTAGATCAGACGTCCTTCCGGACGAAGCAGGGGCTGCGAGAAAAGCCTGGGTCCCGGGTGCTGGAGGAAAGCTGGCTGGCAGCCGGGAAAGAAAGGCCTACTCTTGCATGAATTTCGTGCATTGGGCCTCTAGTGTCTAAGTGAAGAGGCTGGGTGGTATGCCCTACCCAACCCCACAGATTGCCATTCAATCATGGAATGTTGCATTTCTATCAGCAACAACTACTGCAATTAGATGCAGTAATGGTGGGATGTGGTGGTGTGCTGTGTGAGTGTGTGTGTGTGTGTGTGTGTGTGTGGCCTGAGCATGTGCAAAACTGAGGCCCAGAAAAATCCCAGCAACCCTGTGTACTTTTACATCATTAGATTCAGAAGATAAGATGGAGTATTTTTAACTTTGCTTCTTTTAAAAGTTAGTTTTTAAACCTTTACACCATGAAAGCAATTTAAATGCAAAGAGAAAACGCTTAAACAAACCTTCCGATGTTTTCTCTTTCCCCTTGTGTTTGTCTTACTTTTTCACCACCCTTGTATCGTTAATACTTCACTTATTCCTTTGCTGTTTATAAAACCATCATTTAAAATGGTGACACAGTATTTGAAGGTTTTGATCCCCTCTCTTAGGTCTGTCCTCAGTTCTGCAAAGGGAGACGGTCTGATTGGAAATGTCCCAGGGGGTCTATCATTATCTCTTAAGGCTTCTCCTTTCTGGTCCCTCTGGGAGGTCATCAGGCTACCTTGTTTCCTATTCCAGTTTTCTCACACTTCTTCCTGACCCATCGTTCTCTATGGGCCACCTGGTGCTGTGGGGTCCTGAGATTCAGACGGGCCTGGGTGGCAGTGGTGGCAGTGGTGGGGCTGTGGTACCTTGGGAGAGTGATGAGCGGGATCTGGGTCTGGATTCTAATGAGACTTTATTAAGAGAGAAAATAAATTTCGGATGTCTAATTTCTGAAAGTATCCCCAAATACATCAAGAGCAAACACGAAGGTCTGCACATACTATTTCGGTCTATAGTGAGGACACAGGACATGACAGGAGGGGAGTTGCAGTCAGAGGAGAGGAGGCAGGAGGAAAGCCTGTCTCTGCTGGACGGAGGGCTCGGCTGTGCCTGTTGTGTCTCTTTGTCTCTGTCGACATTCCAGGAGGGAATGGGGGAGCATGAAGCAAGGAGGCTGGGGTTCCTGCCTCACTTCTCAGGAAATCGACGTCATCACAGTGAACCCCACATTCATCTCTACATTCGATGTAGGGTGATATCCAGGGCCCGGGCCTGAGACAGTCCCTGGTTAGGGAGTGTCATGGTTTCCAGGGAGCAGGCAGAGGGTTGGAATCTGCACAAGGAGACTCATGAGGGGGTCTTTGTGACTGAAAGCAAATGCAGTGAACTATGCAACACAGCCCCAAGTGACAGCAAAATATCCCCAAGAGACCATGAAAAGTGGACCACACATTAATGGAGACCAGCACAGAGCCCAGACTGGAGTAGCTGCCCACATCAGAGACTAGTGACCCTCAGAGAAAAGCATGGGGACCAGACGTCCTCATCCTGTCGCCATGTTACGTACATTTCCTCTGGTGGACAGACCCCACCCAGTCAGCTTCCTAACATTTTGGTTTTGCATGTTGAGATCCTACTGCACTCATATGGTTGGCGTGAGCATATCTTTTCTCAAGGTGAAGACTTGGAATAGGACCCACTCTTTCAGATTTGTAGATGGCTGTTACTCTATTTTGGTCAGACTCAATATTACTCACCTGATTCTCTTTCAGTGTGATCTGCCCCTGTTCCTTACACCCAATGAAGGTTCTCACACATCTGAAAATCTTCTCATTCTGTTGGACTCTCTGAACAAAGTTGGCTGGAAAGAAGCCAATCCTGTCTTGAATTTTCCCCTGAAAGGAAAAGGAGACATGCATCCACAATTCCTTGTAATTATAGCATTCATTGCAGTGACAGTAATCAAATGATTTTTTTTTTAAAGAAAGAGAAATACGTACTTTCCACCAGTCTTCATTGGAGTCTTCTAGAAGAGTGATCATGTCTCCTGGTCTAGAATGCAAAGTGAATGAGTTGAGTGAGAAAGCAGAAGGGGATGAAACAACAAAAAAAATGCTACTTAGAAGTCGGAAGCAACATTTTCATTGATACAAATGATCCTAAAATACACAGGAACAAAGTAAACATGACTTTTACCAGTTTTTCCCACTCATGAAAGTAGCTTTGTTACATATTGAAAGCAAGTAAAATTTTATAGCTGTATTAAAAAATAATTTTTAGCTTTATTTTTATACAAAATAATCATATTTGCATTGTTAAAAACTCCAAAATTTGGATGTTGATAAGTTTCAAGGTGCAAGTTGACCTTCATATTCTGCCCTACAATCTCCTTGCATTGCCCAGAGGCGACCACTGTCAATGGTTTCCTGTGTTTCCTCCTAGATCCTTCCCATACACTTACATTTATATGTGAGTAGGTACTAGTGTATGTATTTTGATTTTTCTTTTGTTTACTAGTGACATCTAAAATTAGTCATTATATTTTCTCAGTACTTTCTTAAAACCTATTATACTTTTGCTTAGCTCTACTTTCCTGGCCTGCCACCTTTTATGTTGGCATAATTGGGAATTTTGTTCTAGACGTGTGCGTGTGCATACACACTATGTCATTCATAAAGAATTACTTGAGTTTAACTGAAGACTTACATGTTTTTGTTGATGTGGTGGTGATTTGCCACTTCTTGTTTGATTTTCACATCTGCATGTGTGTTCGAGTGTGTGGATGTATGTTTTACTTCCCTCTATGCATTGTCATTTCTATTGGGCAAAGCAAGTCATGAGGCCATTCCAGACTCAAGGGATGGGGTAATAGGTACCACCTCTGTGGTAAGAGGAATTGCAAAGTCTCACGACAAAGGGCATGAACGCAGGTTAGGGTGAAGATACAAGTCACCAGAGACAACTCATGCTCTTCAGTAAATTTGCTGAGTTCAGTGTCTCTTTGTGCTCTTACATTTAAAGTTGTCCCCCCCCGCCCCCCCCCCCCGATCATTCCTTGGTCTCTGGCATCTTCATTGTTTTCAACTCAATTCTATATCCTAGGCTGCCAGGAAACTCCCATTTTTTGGGCCTCCGATAGCATTATTTCTTGTTTCCTAGTACTGGTATGGATGTACTCTTTAAAAAAAATATATTTTCTGACATTTTTAGGAATTGTAGAAAGAGGGGAAGTAGATTTGTGTGCTCATTTTGCTCTTCTGATTCAATCTCCTCTGCTGTCATTTTCAATCATCAGTTAATATCTATCTCTGTAGGGGATTCCAAATAGAACAGGCTGTTGCCCCTGAAACATTAAATACAACTGGCATTTTGGTATTTCAAAAGTCACAGTTTCATGCTGATGCCACAGAACGCAAGATGGCTGAAAATTACTCTTTTCCCAGGTGAGGGATTTAATTAAGCAGCAAGGATGAAAGTCGATGCAGAAAAATCTTTCTAGCTCCAGCAGGTTTTATTTAACCTAATAACCTGAGAAACCATGTGTTAGTATCAACTTCAAAGACGTTGCTGATGGCTTGGTAGGAATTGTAAGTAGAAAATAAGACTGGAGGTTGGAGGGGGCACCTTTTCCTAAGGGTGAAAGAGGATACTGCTAAATCCAACCTCTATTTTTCTAGTCTAGCTAGAGCCTCTCTGTGCCCAGAGGTGGACTGCCCCTGTGTGCATGAGCCATGTTAACTAAACACGAATAAGGCACTCCCTGGATACAAGCTCTAATTTTATGAGAAATACCAGACATACTCCTGACACTGTAATGGGGATTGTTTTTTCCTTAAAAAGAACTCCACCAGAATAAAAAGAAATTGCTTGGTGAGTAAGGAGAGTTACATTCATCCATTTATTGTTTCATTTATTTTATTTTTTAAAATATATTTTTATTGATTTCAGAGAGGAAGGAAGAGGGAGAGAGAGAGAGAAACATCCATGATCAGAGAGAATCATTGATCAGCTGCCTCCTGCACATTCCCTACTGGGGATTGAGCCTACAACCCGGGCATGTACTCTGACCTGGAATCAACATGATCAGAGAGAATCATAGATTGGCTGCCTCCTGCAAGTCCCCCACTGGGGATCGAACCCACAACCTGGGCATGTGCCCTTGACCAGAATCGAACTTGGGATCTTTCAGTTCGTAGGTCGACGATGCTCTATCCACTGAGCCAAACCAGCTAGGGCTGTTTCATTTATTTTTATTCATCAACTCGTTCAACAAATATTCTAGAATGCCAACTCTGAAAAAGCTGTTTTACTAGGCACAGGCTATACTCTGGTGAATCAAGTAAGTCCCCACTGGAGCTAATATTCTAGTGAGAAGATGAATAATAAACACGCAAATATATAGTGAAACACTTAATAAATATATACATAATAAGTATAGAATGTGCATACATAATTGCAAATGGTCTTAAGGGCAATGAAGAAAATGAACCGGATGCAGTCATAAAGAATGAGTAGACGCCTGCGATTAGTCCCTGCTCTAGTCATCTGGTAAAGACAGCTAATGCCTCTTTTTCACTGTAGGGAGGCTCTTGCTCTAGGGCAGCCCTGGAATCCAAGACGGCAGCTCTCTGCATCTGGGTCAGCTGTGGGAGTTGTGCTGCCCATACTCCTACCTTGCCTCACCCATCCATCTCAGGATGCTCCCTGCTGAGCCTGCGCTCAGAATCCTTTTCAACTGGGCTCCAGGCGATGGATCTGAGTAGGCATGCAAGATAAAACCACATTGTGTCATATAATGTTTTACATTTATTTTTTAAATGTGTCTTGACCCAGTTTTGAAACTCCGGGTAGAGACTAGAGAGTTTCCCTTAAGAGCCGATTAAGTCAACATCCCAACCACTTCCCTTCAAGCTCTCAAACTCCAGCCACCAGGCACCAGCCCCAGCCCCAATTGCTCCAGAGTCACATACCAGACAACTAGTTACTGCTTTTGTGCCTTGGAACCTGTGAAATTATTCAAATTGGCTAATTCACAGGTAGCCTGGGAAACCTAGCTCACCCCAGGTACTGGCCCTACAGCTCTAGCCTGCTGTTACCTGACTCCAAGGTGCTAGCCCATGTGGCCCTTTTAGCAGCCCTTCTCAAACCAGTTCTCTTCTCCTTCCCATGGTGTTGGGTGCTATGCCTTGCCATCAAAGAACTAAATCCAACCCTGGCAAGTGTGGTCAGTTGGTTGGTTGTCGTCCCATGCTCCAAAAAGTTGCAGGTTTGGTTCCCAGTCAGGGCACATGCCTGGGTTGAGGGCTTGATCCCCAGCAATGAGTGTGCAGGAAGCAGCTGATTGATGTTTTGCTCTCACATTGATGCTTTTTTCTCTCTCTCTCTCTCTCTCTCTGAAAACCAATAAAAAATCTTAAAAAAAAGAGAACTAAATCCAAGCATTCTGTCCACCTGCTCTACATGGGGGAGCCTTGCCATTTTCCCCAAAACAATGGAAGTCTAATGCCTAAAATTCTCCTTGTGCTGATTGGTCCTAGGATGGACACTGCCAGTGCATGACTCTCTGCCTCCAATTGTTACATGCTTCGGTGGCTGACCAAGCCCCCTCCTAGGGAACAATTCTTTCTCATTTCAAAAAGGTTATCACATTTCAAGCATGTTCGAAGTAAGTCCAGCTGTGATCTAACAGCCATTCTCTTTCTTTCAGGTGACCTGATGTTCCTGGTCTATTATGTGTAGATTTTATAATTTAAATCTATCTTTATTTCCAAATTCTTGGGGATGAATCTATCAGGCCCCAAATACTTAAAAAAATTTACCTTAGCTTAATTTAATCAGAGCATCCTCAGCTGAGGTACCAATTCTGCCTGCGCTCTAAGCCAGAATTATACACATAGCATGATATAAAGTCTAGCACAATTCATCTACCATGAAAGCATGCGCTTCCTTTTTGGTGCAGGCAGGTCAGGGCACCATAGCTGGCCTCCCCTTTTGGTTTGCTCAGTCAAAATTGTCTTAAGCTCAGAGGAAGAGTCTCAGGGTGGTTATATCATAATTTATGGAACGTCTTGAAATGATGAGGGAACTGTCATCAACAAGAGTAGGAACAAGATGACAAAAGCTAACTATAGAATTATGGGTCAGTGGGGCAAAGGACAGAGTTTCATTGTGAGCGTGTCTGTGTGCTCATGTGTATTTGCATGTGAGCTTGCTGGTTGCTATCTGGGCTCATTCTCAGTAGTCCTTTGCCACCCTCATTTCTCAGCTTTCCACTCGGACATAGGAACCCATCTCTTCCATCCCCAGGTAAACTGGTTTCAGGGATGGAGAGGGCACAGCGTGTGCTGATTATAAGAATGATGCCCGCTGAGCCCAGCCAGCTAGAGGGAACTCTTCTGCAACGTGTTATGAAGAGGGTTTGGTCTTCTAAGGGTGGGAGCTCCTGGAGGGTGGAGTGTGAGTTGTCCTGGGCTCCCCTCCCCTGCTCAGCTCTCTCCATTCCCCAGGAGAGCATAGATTCCTGGGAGTGGAGACACTGACACCCCTTTGTTGAGGTCACTGCTTCTGAGAAACACCTTCCCCACGGTCTGGGACAACCCAAGCCCTCTCACCGGCCCTCCTTTGGAAGCACAAGTACAAGGCAGGCTGCTCTGGGCCTTCTGTGCTGTTCTAATGTTTTGGATAGACTGCATATTTTGGAATACAAAGGATATTATCTTCCTTTATCTTGCTATCTCTGCCTATTGGGCTGAAGGAAATTATATATATGACAAGTATTTATTGAATGCTCATGACAGGTTAGGCTTTGGGTGTGCACTGAGTGTACAGAGATGAAAAGATTTGTCTAAGAATCAGTTTTCTTATCTGTAAAATGAAGATAATAATAGTACCTATCTCCTCAATATTTTTGATAATTAAGTGAGGTAATATTTGTAAAGCACATTTAGATAAGCCTGCAATAGATGGTGGCTATTTATTGTTGATAAGACATAGTTACTGCCCTTAAGATGTTGGTAATCTTAAAGGGGAATGAAATGTAAACTGGTAATATATACTAAGCGACTGAATGACCGAATGACTGGTTGACTGGTCCCTATGACGCACACTGGCCACAGGGGACAGATGTTCAACGCACAGGATTGGGCTCCCTCCTGCCTGGATTGGGCCTTTGAGGATCAGGCCAAAAATTGCTATCTGACATCCCCCAAAGGTTCCCGGATTGTGAGAGGGTGTAGGCCAGGCTGAGGGACCCCACATGTGCTCAAATCCGTGCACTGGCCTTCTAGTGTATAAGTGTGATTGCTGAAAGAAAACTATGCTGGGTGCACAAACAAATGTGAAATTTACCCTCTAAACAAAACAAAATATGCCTTTAAAAGACTCAGCTACCTCAATTATGTTTATATAATTACATACTATGCACCACAAATAGATGAGCTATATTTACTTTGCAAAGTCATTGTGTGGATTAAATGAGGGTGCATATGTGGAAGTCTTTAGCACTGTGACCGATATACAATAAGGATTTACAAATTCTAATTTCTTCCTAAAATGTAATTTTTCTCTTGGAAATTAGAAGATCTAGTGATTACTACTTTTTAATTGAGTGTCCTCTTAGATTTTGGCAGGAACATTTGACTAATGAAATAGCCTTTGAACTCCCTTGACTTAAGTGGCTTTAGACACTAATCTTTGGGGTGATTCAGAGCTTCAGAAAAGCTTCTTCTTCTCTTTACATCCCCCTTACGTCTTGCCCCTCTGCTTTAGGTAGTGACCACAGAGGTGTGGGAAGCCTGGGGGCCCACCACCCAGGGGCTGATTATAGTAAAGAGGCTGAACAGATTGAGGAGGCAGCTCAAGAGCCTGAAGGGGGACAGCGATGTTCACTGAGTGAAGTGGGCATGACATATTGCGTTGTCACACAAGAGAGAAGGTTTAGGGAGACTTCACACTAGTAGGCAGGGTTTGAGTCCATTTCTAGCACCACTAGGTCAGACTGCTTCTTGTTCTACTCCAGCCTTGTGAGACCGCATCAGAACCGCCCTATTTTCTCTGCAGGCACTTGGAGAGATCTTTAATATTTCTCACCCCTTCCCGTTCATTAGGCAAAAAGAACCCCAAATGAAGCTTACAGCAGCCATAGTCACTCAGCCAAAACAGATGTCCTGGAAAAACCAGGCTAAGGGAAACAGAAAAGGGAGCCTGCCAAAGGGCTCCATTAATTTTAGATCTCCTGCTTAGTTTTTTTGCGAGACCCATTTCTCATTCTCCATAGTCCTGGTCCAGAGCCTTTTACAGTCTGAGAACATGGGTAGGTAGCAAGGAACTCCGGAACGAGGCAATTTGATTTTGTCTGAAGCCTGGTATCCATAAGACTGCCTGCACTTTCCCAAGTTCAGAGACCAGCTCAGAGGAAAAGCATTCAACGAAAGGGCCGTTTGGATGGGATTTGGCGAATGTTCCTGAACTGTCATGGATCACGC
>NW_006287904.1:4024777-4041959 GCF_000327345.1 Myotis davidii | reverse complement strand
AGAGGCATTTGAGTGAGAGGGAGGCAGCTAAACACATTAGTGACATTCGGGAAGATCTGGGCTTCTTGACACAGTGCAGCATCAGAACCTAAAATGCATCAGAGACTTTCCTCAAATAGCCCTAATTGCATTTTGATGTCCTGGTGACTGTGAAGATTATTTTTAAATCAAATTGGTGCATTAGAATTACATTCAGTTTTAATTATGTTGATGCATTTGCCAAGCAGTAATGTACTTTGAGAATGGAAATGAGACACCAAGGGAGTCTTATTCTGTCTTACTCTGTCTTACTCTGTCTTAAGGGCTCTCCTCTTCTTCTATGGCAGGTGTATAAGGCCTTACACAGTGAAGGACATCATCACATGAGTTACGAGACAAAAATCCACCGAGTCTACTGAACCTCAGGCCTGCGACTCAGGAAACCTGCATTCTGGTTTTGGGTCTGCCACTGGCCCACTGTGTATTTTTGGATCAGTTGTTCTCAAATCTGGAGGATAATCAGAATCTAGAGAAACACTTAACATACTTATTTCCAAATGGGATTTGACTCTCTAGGCTTGGATGGAGCCCAGGCATCTCTATTTTAATGATATTCTCCAGCAGGTTCGATGGCTTGTTAACAAGCGTGAGCCATCCCAACCATAGTTTTCTCCTCTGTAAAATACTACTTGCTTGGGTAACCCAACAGATTTGCTAAAAGAACACAAGGGCCGGGCAGGAAAAGTTGTGAGAGACTTCGAAATGGGCCAAAATGATTGTTGATCTGGGTGTCTAGCTCACCCTCCCAAGTCATACTCTTCCCCTTCAATGCCTTTGAGCTATTATTTTTCATTCTGCAAGTTGTACGAAACTGATGGTGCCAATGACTCTTGTCTGTCCATAGACATGCCTGGGAATTGTGTCTGGTGGAATGTAATCAATGATTACTCTATGCATACTGACCAGTGTTGCATGTATTTGCAAATTCACATCAGCACCCTGGGTCGCCTACATATGTGTGATGCTTGAATTCTCCTTTGAACCAGATGTGACATATTAGTGGTTCTCTCATTAATGAATGAGTCTAAAAGCAACTTTGACATGTGTTCATTTTATATTTGTATAAGAGTCATGGTTTCATCTTACTTAAAAAAAAAATTATCCTTGAACAGGAGTGACTTTTCATGAACACATTCTATAGAAACAAACTTCCTGGTCTTATAAACGAGCGGAACAATAGACTAGTAAGAAGTAATGTGAGTGGCTAACACAGGATACATGAATACACTGTCTGAACCTGTTGATTGAAATATCATCGCCAACTTCATCACAGAGGAATCCTACCACAACAATGCAGGATGAAATGCTAGGGATAAGAAAGATGAGTTGGACCCCAAGTCTGCCTCCCAGGGTTGCAGCCCTGACTCTACTTTCTACCTGTGAGTTCTGGGTTCTAGTTCTCCCACCTTACCCTCCCCTACCATATGTAAAGACCTATAAGTCATCTCATTTAAATATGAACTGAGCAGCTAAGTGTCCATTCACTAAGCTTCACTGAATTTGAAGACAGTCTTTTCAGAATGAAGACCGGAATGGATGCCATTACCTAAATAAATACACCCCTGAACCGGCAATGATTGTGCACTACCCCTTTTTCTAATGGAGTTTGCATCTGCACCCCCTCCCCGTTTGGTGACTTTTGAAGTCATCCTGTTGGACTGTTATGTGAGCTGTTCTTCCCTATCCTTTCCTTGCGGTGAAGAGAGAATGCGCACTTACAAGCGGAAGCCCTAGCATGGCTGTGATGCCACCTGCCTGCCAAGTCTTCCCTGGTTTCCCAAGGCTGCTTGGGTGCCTCCACCCACAAGACCCCACGCTGAAGGGCACTGTCTTCTCTACTCCTCTGCCACCCACCCAGCCCTTGCCCACTTGAGCTGTCTGAGCACAGGGCCTGTGCATTGCTCCCCCAGCAGCGGGTAGGTGCTCACTCACGATGAGTGGAGGAAAGAGCCATGCACGGGTTAAAGTCAGTTCTAAGGTGCTTTGAAAAAATCGGAATGAGATGAATTCAGGCCATCCCGTCTCCAGAGCTTCTGATGAATATTAGCTAATGAGACAAATAGCTGCCTGGCTTCATTCAGACGCGCCCACGGAAAAATCCGAGGTCCAGGCTGCCAGGAAAGAGTCTGGTGACTCAAGGATCTAAATCCTTATTTGGGGTTACAGCAGCCGACAGGTTTCTCTTTGAACCCCCCCTCCCCCCCGCCCCCGGTGTAGGTGTTCCGACACACTGAAGTGGCAATTAATTTGTGTCTTTCTTAGAATTTAATAAAATTGGAAAAGTAATTCCTGCTTTCTCTCTCTTGGCTCCTAAGCTTTTTTTTCTCTTTCCATCTCATTCCCCGCTCCCTTCCCCCCTTATGAAACATGGCCATTATCATATAAATCTGTTTGGGGAGAACTAATAAAAATGAAAATGACTTAGATGTGGGAAACCAAAATGGTTTCTTTGGAACAGGCATTAAATGGCCACGGAAATATGCATTTGAATCTTTAAGTCTTTTATTTACTCTTGATCCTTTATTTCAGAGTTCTTACGATGTTTAGGGGTTTGTGTTGACTTGGAGTTATTTACATCTGCTGATTGCTTATGTGATATATCAACTCAGCAAAGCCATAAAAGTAATTCTTATTGGGTTTTAAAGGTGTGTTGGTGTGAATAACAAGCAATGGCTCTAAGACTCTGCAGACTTCTGACCCCCAAAGCAGTGAGGATAATGGGACTGGTTACTTTGTACATATGGAGGGCAAAACTTTCTTATTTTTTTTAAAAAATATTATTTATCTTAGAGAGGAAGGAAGAGGGAGAGATAGAAACATAAATGATGAGCGAGAATCATTGATTGGCTGCCTCCTGCACCCCCACACTGGGGATGGAGCCCGAAACCCAGGCATGTGCCCTTGACCAGGAATAGAACCATGACCTCCTGGTTCATAGGTTGACACTCAACCACTGAGCCACACTGGCTGGGCAGGATTTAATTTTTTTAAAAAGCTAAACAAGTATTATCAAGCTTGCGCTCATGATGTGTGTGTACGAATGTGTGCACATGAATGTGTGTATGTTCATGCAGATCTGACTGTGAGTGTGTGGGAATGGATGTCCATAGGTAAGTATATCACACACATACCCACCCACTTGGCCAAGAGGATGATTCGGCACAAGGCAATATGGGGTGATAATGATGTTAATACTGATGAGAATGGGGTTCTCCAGTTTGTATTTCAAGTAGCATTTTAAAGAATTTTGCTCATATATTAGGCTGGCAGTCCATAAAGTGCAATTTCCCCAGCTCTTTATAAAGCTTGATAATAAGGGTTATTGGTAGACATTGTCTAAGACCCTTAATTACAGAAGGTTATCTACTTACTATACAAGCCTCTTCCACTCAGAGGAACCTGGGTGGCTCTTTAATGTTAGGAGACCACAAATCCTCAGCAATGAACTGGAGGTCTCACACAGGATGGCATCGTATCTTTCATGTCAGTGGTACAATTCCATACCTGTGACATGTCACACCAGCAACTGCAAAACCTGCTCAGAAGATGAGGGACAGGGTATCACAGCCTCCTTATCACGGGGCCAGTGAGATAAAGTCTCACGGGATGTGCCCAATGGCCAGACAGAGTCTTTGACGGTGTTAGGGTTGTGTTAAGGAGGTTGTTCAGAAAACTGGGAAATGAAACCTATTGTGAAAAGATGCAAATTATGAACAGAAGGCATCTGAAATATAGTGTGCACCTTGCTTTGTACTGGGAGTGAAATCCTAGCTTTTATTTTAAATGATCTCATTAAATACTCAGTTGCCCTAGGAAGGAGAGAATAGAGAAGAAACAGTGTACTCAACTGAATGCAGGTAAAGAGAGGTCTGGTGGCTGGAAGCCTGGGCAGATGGTGATGTCATTCACCCTAAGGAGCAGGTTTGTGGAGGAAGGGAAGGAGGCACTGCTATTGCCATCCACTCCTAGGGTAGGCAGGTAAGGATGTGCAACTGGAAGTCGGTAGGGAGATCTGGACTGCTAGCTGTTGGCAGAAAAGGCTTTCCTTACTATTGAGCAGGCATATGACAAATGCTTGTGGAAGTGATCTATGACTGTTCTTCTGTTCTGATCTATATGACTGTTGGGCCTTCTTTGCCGTCAAGCTCACACTCCTAACATTCCCTGTACTCTCGCTTCTTTTGTTCTCTTTCCTGAGGACAATACCCAGCGTGCTCCCTGGATCAGAATGCAGGTGGATGAGAATGGTTATTTTGTTAAACAGAATTTGTTTTTCTCTTTTATGGTTTAAGGAGAAAACAATAATTCATAAAGCTCCAGTTCATTCACAGAATCATATGAAATCCCCAAAGCATTGCCTTCCCCATTCTAAATCAGCGCCTGGCTTTTAAAATGGGAACCTAGAATCTCTTGGCAAAATAATAAAAAAAGGAGTCTGACATCACTTTATTCTTGTAGTTGGGGTAATGCAGACATTCCCCTCCTGGGGATGAACAGTCCTGTGTGCCTCGAAGAGGACTGTAAACGTTTGATTCGTGACCAGACACTCTGGCTGTGAAAGGCCTGCAACCCACTGAAATAAGCGTGAAAAGTTATGACGTGTCACATCAGCAACTGCCTGACCACCAACAGGCAGCTAGATGACATTCCTCAGTAACATTCTGTATTTATCAGGAATTGTGTTTTTGTTTTTGTTTTTCCATCTGATGGCTTCAGACAATTTTCTAATATAAAACGGTGGGACCCGCACAATAAGAAATTGTTAAATTTAAAATTTTAGATACCCCAAATGACAATCTCAAGAAGAACAAAATATACTGTATTTATTGCAAAGTAAATATATGTCATCCTTGTCTTCATCAGCAGGTAGTCCATTGGGGACCGTTCGCTGAAGGGCAAATACCACCCCAGTGATGAATCCCTAGGGGGGCTCTAACTTTCGGGGCTTGTTATATCCCCACTAGAATAGGCCTGCACTTGACAAATGCCATCTCTCCTCCTGCACCGATGCCAGACAGTTCAGGTAGTGTTCACAACTCCACTGATTTCAGTGTGGCAATTCTTGCCTAATGGTGGAGAAATCTCAGAGCCTAAACGTCTGCAGGAATCTAAGGAGCTGAGTTCCAGGCTCTGAACCATGCTCTGCAAAGACCCAAGAATGACTGGGAGCAGACCAGGGCACACACTGAACACAGCTGACCTCTGTGTGAGCCAGGAGGTACCAGACTCCGGCAGGATGCACCCATCTGCTGTGCAGTCTCGCTGAATGCTGTGCCCTGAGGGCTGCTGGACGTGACCCAATGGCCTGTGGAACCAGGGAGACAGGGTCTAACTGGAGCCCTTTTGGCAGCTCTGTCCTTCTGAGGGGCTCTGGGGAAGAGGAGGAGGAGCGGCTGATCCCACTGAAGTGGGAAACCACATTCAGGCAAGTGCACATGGACTATTCCTGGGACGTGGCACAAGCCTGAGGACAGAGAGAAGGCCACATAGCCCAGGGCGGAGGGACAGGTCCCTCTGGATGCCATTTAAGGGGAATGACATGACTGGGACTTGGTCTGCATGGCATTCAGGCAGGGGGAGTCCACCCCAAAAGGAGGCGATTTCACTAAGACTGACATTTCAGTAGTTTTTAGTGTTAACATCTCTCCATTCTCTTTGGACTTGGAAAGAACCAATGTCTAAGGGCCCATTGGACGAGCAAAGCAGCCCTTTCTCCCCTGCTCTGGGACTGGGAAACACCAAAGCCTTCTCCCCAGGCTACTTACGTTTTAGGGCCATGAGTGGAGGAGGGGAGCCGAGCCTTTCCTTGGAGACACGCCAGTGAACACACCATATTATACAAATTGGAATAACTACCAGTTACTGAGTGCCCGCAATGACGGGGCACCATGCTTTATGCCTTATGCACTACTCATTTCACCCTCACAGGTACTGTAGGGGGAAGAGGTCATTCTTAGTCTTTTACTAGAGGCCTGATGCACGAAATTCGTGCAAGGGGCTTGGCCCTCACAGCCCCAGCTTTGTCTGGAAGGTCGTCCGGAAGGATGTCCGGCCTAATGAGCATATTATGCTCTTATTATGATAGATACCTAAGATGTTTATAAAGTGCTTCAGGTCACACAATAAACAGGATGTGAGCAGAGGACTGACTCTACACTGAAACGCAAGGAACAAAAACCGTGGTCAAGAGAAAGATTCCCAAAGCTCACCTTACCGTCCCCAGGTGGCAGTTACCGTAAGTGGGATGGGTCCTTGTGAGCCAGGCAGAGGTGCCAGTCTCCAGCAGGAGACAGAAATGGCTTTAGTTTGATTCTTCAATCAATGCTAATTTGGGGATGAAATATAGTTTTTTGATTGCCTGGACTCCACAGGATGACAAGTGCATCTTATGCGCAACTTTCATGAAAACTCCCATGAGCAGTTCTGTCGGCCGCATACTAAAACCATGCTTTTTGAGGTGTGGCCCTGGGTCAGCAGCAGCGTAGTCACCAGCAGACCAGTTAGAAATACAAATTCCCCAGCCCCGCCCCCGACCAGCTGACTCAGAAGCTGCAGGGACTGGCCCAGCAATCCCAGCGAACCAGCCCTGCAGGTTGCATGCACACTAAAGTGTGAGAATTGCCCTAAATATCCCGGCGGTAACACAAATTGAATTATTCTTTCTTTCATTCTTGCTTTTTTCTTTTCTGTAAAAAAAAAATGCTTTTACCTCATTTCCAAATCTTCATTCTCCTGTGGTACAAATTTGTACAAGGCAACATAGGTGTTCATCTGTAATGGGTCTTTGGAAAGAGGTCCCTGGAAGAGGAAATGAAGACAAATTAGGGAAGGAAGGAGGAAGAAATGGAGAGAAGCAAGGGAAAAAAAGAGGCAATGGTGAAGTGAATGCAAAGTAATTCAGTGTATGGCTCTTAAGGGTTAAAAGAGCTAAACGTTATTAAAGACTGTTTCAACCATTGGTTTATTTTTTTAAATTTCTTAGCTGAGATTGATTTTATTGCAAACCACTTGAAAACAATTATGTGGAGGTCTTTGTCAGAAATACTGTAATTTTTGCCTGGCTGGTGTGGCTAAGTGGTTGAATCAAGAGGTCACTGGTTCAATTCCCAGTCTAGGCACGTGCCTGGGTTGCAGGCTCGATCCCCAGTAGGGGGTGTGCAGGTGGCAGCTGATCCATGATGTGTCTCTCTCATCGATGTTTCTATCTCTCTCTCCCTCTTTCTCCGTTTCTCTCTACAAATTAATAAAAACATTTAAAAAAGAGAAATACTATAATTTTCTTCAAATACTATTTTTTATATGGTTGTTCATGAAAAGTGATACAGGATTGGCCCCAGGAGTGAGAATATCCTCTCTATAGAAAGAGGGACATGTGAATAGGAGTAACAAAACTTTCACTTCCTAAAATTCAGTCTTTTTTAAAATATTATTTTTCAATTACAGTTAAAATTCAATATTATATTAGTTTCAGGTGTATAGCATAGTAGTTAGACATTTATATAATTTGCGAAGTGATGCATAAAATTGACTTCTTTTCAGTAAGCCTAAAATTTGGTGTCTCAAGTATCCAAGGGGACCAGGTGTATATACAGGACAATTAGTTCATTCATTCTCTGAAGAAAGCACAGATTTTGCCACCAGGCAGATTTTGGTTATGTCATGGGATCACCACCTTCTGGCTGTGAAGCCTTGCAATAATGATGATAAGAACTACTGTTTTGATAGCGTACAGTGTGCCAGGCAGTGCGGTACATGCATGAGCACACTGGATCCTCTCAACAGCCCTGTGAGGTGGATTTTATTGTTATCCCCAATTTGTAGACTATAAAGAGTATTGTGTTATATAAATATTAGCTACTATCATTAACCAATTAAATATGAATGCTTACACTTTATAATACATATAATAAATTAAAAATTATATACTATATAACAACTGTAATATATGCACATATGTATAATATATACTTCTACACTATATTTAAATACATTATGTAATAAACATATGCTATCTATAAAACAAACAAAAGTTGCACGCAACTATACCTTCTTTATTTGATTCACTCTGCTATCCAAAGCTCAAGTATCTTTTATTTTATTCTATTGATTCCGTCGATTTATTCTATGGATTCCATGCTAATTATATACAAATGAACATAAAAATATAACTATATACTTATATACTAAAAAATACAGCCGCCATATTATGTAACTGCATAATGTACACACGAGAGAGTCTCTATCTACTTGTGTGTAACACATATGTGGAAACAAACACTGCCTTTGCGGCGCCCATAAATACCTGGTGGTTTAAGTTCTTCGCTTGGTCTCTGAGGTCGTCAGTGCCATTTTCTGGATACGTAAACACTGAGGAGACAAGGGGAAGCAGAGCTTTATGGATCCAGTCCCTGTGTTTTGGAAACTGTGGTTTCTTACTCCCGGTCACAGAGTCTATTTCACTTCTGCCTTTGCCTGGTTCTCGGTGGCCCAGCTTGCCTGTGGTCTGTGGGACCCGCTCCGGCTCCCCGTGCGGGTTCTGCGCCGCCTGCTCTGCGCGCTCACACCCTTGCACACGCCTCCACTGGCACATCCTCTCGCTTGCCTGGCAGTTGTGTGTTTACAACTGGGCCTCCCTGGGTAGTGCTCTTCTTATGAACAGAAACTGTGCCCTGCGTCCCTGTTACATGTATCCAATCACTCGTTATGGGAAGGAGGATGATGGAGGGCCCGATTTAATTGGATCCGAATTACCTTTTCTAACTACCGGGTTTTTCTCATCTATTGTCAATATCTTGTTTCTAGTTTGTTAATGTTATCTATATTCTACTTTTCAGCTTCAAGTGTTAGTTTTAAATTTCAAAATAGTTCCTTGATCTCTTATTGTCAGTGCACTGAGGCAATTATTCGGATTAAAGAATAAAAGTGTGGTTTCTCATTTGGTTTGTTCTTGGGCTGCGGAATTCTCTTCCTTTTGCGTTTCAGCAGCCACTCGGTGGCCGTTGATAAGAACAAGGCTCTGACCATGGGCAGGCGTTTCCGCTGCCCATTGCACAGCTGTGGGAGGCCTCTGGTGGCTGTGAGGGCTCTGCCATGGCCCGTTAGGAGCCGAGTCTACCCTGGTGACAACGGCATGGCCCTATTCTCACTGCGTGTCTCCTCCTTACACACAAATGTGGCAAATGTTTCCAAGTTTATAGAGTGCAGTTATGGTGTCCAAATTAACCCGCCATTGAGAAGACTCCACATTTAAACGTAACACATGCTGCTTTATTCTTCCCTTTGGTCTCCCTGCAGATTATTGAGGCAATCTCGGGAGAGGAAGAGACGCAGGCCCCCCCAAAGCTCGACCCCCTACTTCAGTCAGTGCACCTCCATGTCCCTAAGAGGGACTCAGTAACTGGTGTAGAGAACACGCTTCTGAACGAGAGCCCCTGTCAATGTGCCGATGCTTAGCAAACGTCTCTTCTCCAGAGCCCGTGACACAATCCCACCATCCCCAGGAGGCCAAGAGGAGCTCTGGGCGGTAGGTAAGTGGAAAAGGAAGACCCAAACCTATGGGCCTTGTCTGCCTCCATATTTGGCCACTCAACAGTTGAAAATGAGTAGAGGCCAGGTGATATAATGTGATGACCTAAAATCTTGGTGTAAATATTTGATTCCCTAAGTAGAAAACTGGAAACTTCTAAAAGAATATGAAATTATTGAATGAAAACACACAAAGAGAATCTTCCTAGATTTGATTGGAGCTAAAAAGGGGAAGTACATAAGGTGCATATGCAATGGACAGCTTGGATGGCATTTGCAATTGGGTAATTCCACATTATTTTAGCTTTTTATTCAATATCCCTTAAGTATCTGGTTTGAAATGTGTATCACTTTTGTGAACTACATTAAAAATCCCTTGAAGTGACCCCAAATGTGTTTTTAACTATATTGTTGCAAGCAGAACTGAACAGTGCCAAAATGATTTTTAAAACCCAATCCTTGCCCTGGCCAGGATTAGAGCGTTGGCCTGTGGAATGAGGGTCTCGGGTTCGATTTCCAGTCAAGGGCATGTACCTCGGTTGTAGGCTCTGGCCCTAGAAGGGGTGCTGTCAGGGCACGTGTGGGAGGCAACCAATCAACGTGTCTCTTTCACATCTATGTTTTTCTCTCTTCCCCCTCCTGCCTCCCTTCTACTCTCTAAAAAATCAATGGGAAAAATATCCTCGGGTGAGGATAAAAAATAAATAAAACCCATTCCTTTCAGAATCAAGTCTATTTACCAAAAATATATCATACAACTTTTATATTTGCTGCTTTAAATTTATTTTATTAAAAATAATTTGATTGCTAATTTCATTCAGAACAAGTATTCAAAGAATATATCCCTAATGCAGGCATATTTTTAAAATTAAATTTATTGGGGCAACATTGGTTAATAACGTTATATAAGTTTCAATTGTACATTTCTATACTACATCACCTGCATATTGCACTGTGTGCTCACCATCCAAAGTCTAGTCTCCTTCAATCACCATATATTTGACCTTCTTTACCTTCTTCATCCTCCTCTCCCCACTTCCCCTCAGGTCACCACCGTACTGTTATCTGTGTCTCTGAGTTTCTTGCTTTCTGTTTTATAGCCTACATATGAGTGCAGTCATATGGTTCTTATTCTTTTCGATATGATTTATTTCACCTAGCAATATTTTCTGGTGTTATAGATGCAAAATGAATCTTTAGTTTTGTCACATCCCCAAAGGGCTGTCTTCTGTTCCTTTTCCATATTCTGTCTTTCTTTTTTGCTTTTCAGTCCTGTGAGGCCCATGTTCACTACTGTGTTTTCTAATGAGATGATTATTCTTATCTTTAACCTGATAATGCAGCCAGTTACATTATTGGCTTCTCTAACATTGACCCAAATTTGCATCCCTGGAATAAGTCCAACTTGGTAATTATGCATTGTCTTTTCAAAATACATGATTGGATTCAGTTTACAAAGATTTTGTTTCAGATTTCTGCTTCCATATTCAAGAGGGAGACTAGCCCATGATTCTCCTTTCTCCTACTGTCTTTGTTGGTTTTAAGGTCAGAATCATATTAGCCTCATAAACTAAATTAGACAATGCTGCTAACCTTCCTCCTGGCTACTTCTTGTTGTCCAGAATGAGCTTATGTAATATGGAAACTTTCTTTTCCTTAAATGTTTGGTAGCGTTTACTTACACGGTTGACTGGGCCTGGTATTTTCATAGTGCAAACACTGGAAATATTGATTCCATTTCTATCATAATTAGAAGCAAATCCAAGGTTTCTACTTCTATTACTTCTTGAGTCAGACTTTGCTCAATGGCCTTTCTCTTGGTATTTGCCTATTTAAAAATAGTTTTAAAATGTATTGGCATGAAGTTGGCCATGAGATTCTTTTATTTTACTTTTGATCTGTTATATTCATTCTTTTTATTATTGCCTTTTGTTTTATCTCTCTATTTTATTCTTAAAATTGTGAAATGTTATGCATTTAATTTTTAAAGAACCACTTGTAGGATTTATTATCTGTCTTTGTTATTTAATCATTTCGGCTCTAGTCTTTATTTGCCGTTCTTTTGTGGGCTCTATTCTATTTCTTTTTTTCTGACTTCTTAAATATAATGCTTAGATGATTACTTTTTAGCATTTCTTATTTTTTAATTGAATAGTTACAACTTTAGCTGCATTCCACAGTTTTGATATGTAGTGTTTTCCCTATTACTTAGTTTTAAATATATTCCAATTTTCATTGGAATATATTTCATTTCTTTTTTAATACACAAGCTTTTTAAAAGTTTATTTTAATTTCTCAAATTATAGGTTTCCCTACTTATCTGTTGACTATTGATTTTTTGGTTGTCAGAAAGATGTGTTCTATATAATATTAATTTATGAAGCTTGCTTGTGGCTTACCAGGTGATCAATTTTTATAATTGTTCCAAGTATTCTTAAAAAGAATTTGAATTGTCCATTTGTTAGATGGAGTATCCTTTTTAAGTCAATTAGAATTGTCAAATATGTTCTCATTTCCTCTATGTCTATACTAAATTTTTTTGTCTACCCAACTTGCCAATGATTGAAAGGTGTGTTAAAATCCCTCACTATGAAGGGGAATGTCAATTTTCCTAATAGTTCTATCAATTCCTCTTTGAGTTTCTGTAATTTAAAGGCTACACATTAGGTGGATGGAAGTTTAGAATTTATATCTTCTGGTGAAGTTGACCATGTAATGATACTATTCTCTAGTGATGCTTCTTTTTTGGGGGTTCTTAAAGTCCACCTCCAATTAATATAGCTATATGATCTTTCTGTTGCTTAATATTTGCCTACAGTAGCTTAAAATTAAAAAAAAATTTTTTCAATTACAGTTGACATATAATATTATGTAACTTCAGGTGTATAGCACAGTGATTAGACATTTATATAATTTTTGAAATGATCACCCTGGTAAGTCTAGCACCCATCTGACACCATACATAGTTATTACAATATTATTGACTATATTCCCTCTGTTGTACTTTATACCCTTGTGACTGTTTTTATAACCGCTATTTTGTTAATCCCTTCACCTTGGCAACCATCAGTTTGTTCTTTGTATCTATGAGCTTGCTTCTGTTTTGCTTTGTGTGTTTTATAGATTCCACATATAAGTAAAATCCGATGGCCTTTGTCTTCCTGTGTCTGATTTATTTCACTCAGCATAATACTCTGAAGGTCCATTCATGTTATTGCAAATGATCTGGACATTAATTATGTGTTGCAGAAACACACCATCATATTTGCATTTGTAATTTGGGAATTGTCCACTGGAGGGGGACCAGAACCAGGGGCATCTGCCAACAGAGCCATTAAAAGATTTGCTTCCTTTTTCCTTTTCTTTTCTGGTGACAACTGAAAATTTGAGATATAGAACCAGTGCATACTAAAGGCAAGCATCAATTTTACAAACATGAGCTTGCCATTTTTCTTCCTGGGCAGAATTTCTTTGCTTTAGTGCAACGCAAGGTACTATTCAGCTTTGTAATATCCTCAAGTGAATGTGATCACCTAACCCTTTTAAAAGAATAGTTCTAGGAATCTGTCTTGCTTATGTTCTCCCCGCACCCCCCCGCTTCTTTTCCAGGAAAGTTATGATCACATCTAGTTAGACTGAAATGCAATTATTGAAGGCAGCCAATAACATCATTATTTGGCATCTCATGCTGAAGTAGGCAGCCTAGATTTTTCTTCTCCCTTTGCTCATTACCTTGCTTCCCGTGGAGTCACTGGCAGTTAAAGCAAAGGTGAAGACCAACAATTCTCCCCGTCTACATTTCTAATGCATCCAGCAGTAGAGTTGAAAACAACAACCAGAAATGCTCAGACCTGCCCAACATCTTCTCTAAAGAAAACACAGACTGCATTCTTACCAGTAAAGAAATGAGCATGAATTGTACCCTCTTCTAAGGTGGCTTTGGAAATACTCCTCCAGGCCTGACTGGTGTGGCTTAGTGGTTGAGTGGCGACCTATGAGCCAGGAGGTCATAGTTCGATTCCCAGACAGGGCATGTACCCTGGTTGTGGGCTCGATCCCCAGTAGGGGGCATGCAGGAGGCAATCAATCAATGATTCTCTCCCATGATTAATGTTTGTATCTCTCTCTCCCTCTCCCTTCCTCTCTGAAATCATTAAAACTATATTTTAAAAAATAGTTCTCCGGGATTTGACATGCTGCCTGGCTTGGCAGAAGTAATATCTGTGTGCACTGTGCATGTTTTAGAACATAAAGGAAACATGTAATGAAGAACTGCTTGTGACTGGAAGCCTAGGCGCTGCTTCTGCAAAGCCAGCACCATCCTTGCCATGACGGTGAGAGGACTAGTGAGACCTGGGACCCCGTAAGCAGGGGGTTTTCTCTATGTTGTTTCTCAAACTGCATGGACAGAGGATTAAATCAAATCAAAGAAAATGTTCTGAAGCAAACTGCTGCATAATTAATCTCTCCTGCTTCCAAGGGTGCATTGTAAAGAAAGCTACTGCTGCTCAAAGGAATGGCTAATAGACCTCCAAAGCTTTCTAGAGGTTTATTGCTTGCTAAGTTCTTCAACAGATTTCTTTGAATAAGTCGGTAAAAATGCCCCTTCACATAAAAGAGATGGTGAATAATCCACGTTGAGTCTTTGAGTGTGTTACTCAGTGCCTTAGTTTCTTTATGTAACAGGATGTGTTGTGTGTGTGTGTGTGTGTGGGGGGGCGGCAGATATGTTCCATGATTTCTAATCCTGCTTCTTGAACTTTAATAAGATTCATATCAGAGATTCACATATAAATTCTGATTCTGGTCCTAGCCGGTTTGGCTCAGTGGATAGAGCGTTGGCCTGTGGATCAAAGGTTCCTGGGTTTGATTCCAGTCAAGGGCACATGCCTCAGTTGCAGGCTCCTCCCAGGCCCAGGCCCTGGTCAGGACATGTGCAGAAGGCAACCAATCAATGTGTTTCTCTCACATTGATATTTCTCTCTGTCTTTTCCTCTCTCTTCCACTCTCTCTAAAAAAATCAATGGAAAAATATCCTTGAGTGAGGATATGTAGCTAGCATCTAATAATTATTTTAGAAATCATTGTAACAGGGCATAAGTAATGAAAGAATAATAGTGTGGTGAAGGCGGGGGGGCGGGGAGGACAGGTGCGGATGGACAGGGGTCATGGGGGGAAAAGGGAACACCTGTAATACTGTCAACAATAAAGATAAATTTTAAAAAAAGAACGTTTGGCTAGATTGCATATACCAGAGACTTAGTTTACTCTGCTGGGGAGGAGCCAAGTGTGAGGCTCCTACTCCCCTCCCTGCCACCACCCACCTGGTCCGAGTACTTGAGGTGTAGCCAGGAGTAGCTTCTCTGTGGCTTTGCTGATCTTGCAAAGGCCAGTGGGGGAAATGATGCATTAACAAAAGGTCTGGAAGTGACTCCTAAACCCCATTATGTTAAGCCCATAAGGCATGAGAATGCAGGAGACAGAACTCAAGGAACAGTGTAGTCAGGTCACTGACATCCACCAGCAACGATGCCTGTTTCTCTGCAGAATGCTGAGCACTTGCCCTGGTTGAATTCCAGGACGAGCAGAGAAACCAGGGGACTGGACATCCACTTTCCCTGCCCCCTGACTCAGGCTAATGCGATTCACCTTTATGCTGGGATCTGATTTCCCATTCATTCCCTCACTCACCGCTATTGCTGCGTTTCCGTAGGTCGTACCCATCTCCTGGCCCGTCGGCTTCTTCAGGAACCTCCACCAGGTCCGAAGTCTTGGAGAAAAGAGGGAACAGCATGGGATGAGCAATGTCACATCACTGGGCCAACTGAACAGAGATTTCCATGTCTGAACATCGAAGGTAGGATTTGCACGACACTGTCCTAAGAATCCAGTCACAGCTGTCTTGTCTGCCTGGCTAACTTCAGAGGGTGTGCGTCTCTTGGGCACCGTCCCTTTTTTCAGATTGCCTCTCTCCTAGGGCCAGAGGCCCCCACTTCTCTCTGCCTGGCTCCATAAAAGAGGAATTTCAGGGGCCTCGATGGAGAGTCACACTTTGTAAACATTTTATGTGTATCTTATCAGAGGAGGGCAAGGCTCCCTTCCTACCTCTCCCAGTCCGCTCTAGAGCACTTTAGCACCAGTCTCCAGAGACTAACTTTTATTACAAAAAACTTAACTTGTCTAAGGTTTTTCTCAGCCTTTCTTACTCTCATGACACCTCAGAAATAAGAAATGTCACAGGGTCTCCAAGCCCTCTGCATCCTAATCCTTTGAAGCTCACTGTTTCTGAACAAAAGTTGCTATTGCGTTAATTTAGTTTTATGAAACTGAAGACTGTTCATGAACCAGTCAGCCAACTCCCAGGAAGTGTTTTGAATTTGGTTTCAGCAGGCCTTCCCCAAGCCATCAAACCTTTTATATTCTAGAGCACTTGAAAGCCATTAAAGGAGACATAACGATTTAGAAACAAGCCAGGCAGTGACTTCCCAACAATGTAAAGCAAATGCCTCTCTAGCCCTGGGAGAAAATCAACCTGTGGGCCCGAGCTTTGCGATGTGGGAATATGTTAGCTTGCGGCCATAACACCGCAAAACCGGCAAGAGGCTGAAATGCATTATGATTCGCCCCTGCAGAAAGGAAGCAAAAGCATTTTAAAGTACCAATCAATCGTTTCTGTTTTCTTCCATCGAGTCCAGTTGGACTCCAGGGAAGGAGTGAAGTGACAGATACTTAAGCACAGTTGGATTTATCTTGGTCTCCCTGCAGGTCTCAGAACAATGCTGTCACAGAGCAAAACTCCAAGAAATCTTCCCTGATGGAACCAGTGCCAGGAAGCGTAAGTGGACTGTGATAAATGGACACCTTATTGACATTCAGAAAACGATGCTCTTTGCTCCTAAAACCAGCCTGTAGGGTCCAGACATTGCTAGCAACAAAGCTCTTTTAGACATGAAAGGGAACTGGACAAATGGGCTCTCTGATGGTCTTGCTGCTTCTTGGTTTGAGCCCGGAATGTGGAGGCCGAAATGGCCATTGCCTGCTGGGAGTGCATCTGAGGCCGTCTCCTCCCACAAGGGCAGCGCCACGGGGTTGCTGAGGTCAGGCCATGTCTGGGGAAACCTTTCTGCTCTTCCTTCCCGGCTGGCTCTGCATCTGCCTTCCACACAGGCCAGCCTCGGGCGGGCATGGGCGTTGCATGAGCTGAGAGGGGCTGAGGATGTAGTGGCTCATCCCAGAGATGTGAGAAAGGCCTGCTCAGGATGCAGGGCAAGGTGAGTGGACAGAGGTCTCCCTGCTCTGGCCAGCGCTGTCTCTGCTTTTCTTTTGGATTGCTGGGTGGTGTCCACACAAAGTCTTGACATGCACAGAGCACTCATTTCCAGCGAGGTAAAACATAGGAGAGCGGCGTGGGAGGGGTGACTGTCCCATGGAGAGAAGCCACCTAAGTCACAGGTCAAGCACCTCTGGGGAGGGTTTTTGTGTGTGTGTGAATTCAAGGGTATACCTTGCCTTAGAGAGAAAGGATTGAGGAAATGTGAGAAATGGCTGTATTGTTGAACTGGGATGGAGCTGGAGGGAAAACTGGGCACAGCTGGGGCTTCCTGCTTCTGCCCATTGT
>NW_006287904.1:4010073-4024672 GCF_000327345.1 Myotis davidii | reverse complement strand
GTGGGGGGTGGGGAGAGGAGAAGTATACAGAAGAGAAAGTCAAGGAACATGAAGCCAAGAGCGAGGTCTTTGAGGGGGAAAGTTAAATGATTCCTGGGTGTTGGCAACAGAAAATTAACCTTCAATGGCCCAAAGCCCTTTGGGTTTCCATTTGGAGGCTGCCTGACTCACAACAGCCTCGCCCTGATGATGCATTTAGGTGGAACCCACCCTGCCCAAGGGCACCAAGAGGACAATTACAGAGGTTCTGTGGGGGGAGTCCGAGCCACTGCCAGAACTGCTCTTCTTTGTCCTCTGAGCCAGGGAGGTGCCGAAGCGGAGGGCCTCGTAGACAGGGTCCACCTTATTGCCACAGGCTGCAATGGAAGAGAAAGCTCATCTGAGAGAAAGGTTTCAATTCACTGTCAGGAATGCAGCCAATCCCCTTTCACATATCCTGGGCCGCATCATGCATCGCCTATTCCATGCACCTGAGAAGCGGGTGCTGCTCAGACCCACTGCCCCCTGGGAAAATTGGTTTTTGAGGTCAAGTTTTCCTCACATGTGTGTCCCCCATGACATGTGCCCATTTGCTAGGGAACCCCACTACACCTGGCACCCTCTGCTCCCAATGCTTCCTGATGGATTGATTTTCCTCTTTTTTTAATCCATCCCCCAGACTCCAATTTCAAGGTTCTTCCCAAAGATCATCTTTACTTCCTCGAGTGGGAAGTGAGGCTTTCCCAGGAATGAAGCCTTTGAGACCCGAAGTTTGCAGGAGGAAGCAAGTGTTTTTGAAAGATTTGGACATTCCCAGGCTTCATGAATTGTAATGCCAAACATTTTAGTGTATACATTTTTAGCATAAAACTTGCCACTCTGCTCCCTGAAAGACAGACATCGATGTAGAGATTTTGTTAGGGAGAGAAAAATAGAAGTACACTGAATGATACTGTTAAAGAATAAATTCAGTGTTTATAAATATAAGGCATTTTTTTTTTAGTCTCAATTGAAGAATAGCTGATATTCACTGAGTTCCTTTCAGGCATTGGTCTATAATTTATATTTTACAACAATTATAAAAAACAGCCATTACTGTTCTCATTTTATAGGGTTTAACAGGGTGGGTAGCTTGTGCAGACACACATTGGTCAGCGGGGAAGCTGGGACTTGAACCAGGTCTGTGGAATGCCGTACTCCATGCTCTTTCCACTCCATCATGCTGCTGATGGATGGGGTAGCATATCAGCAGCCTTTGGGATTTGGGTGTTGTTTGAGCTTCATTAGGGAGAGGATGCATATTCCTGCAGAATTGGGTCCACATTATCTTTCCCTTCCAGCAAAATACACAATCATGACCTCATCAGCCACCAAACAAATGCACGCACACACCCCATGGGTTTTGCTGTCCTGGGAGAACAGCAGCCATGGATGCTGACATTGCTACTCAAAACCCGGCTCAGCCCATCACTGTCCCAACTCACCAATGGGCATAACTTCTTTAATGCATCCAAATTGTTCATGAATGAGCAAGGGGGAGCTGTAGTAACGCCGAAACCCCTTTGGCTGGGGAGAGAATGAGAAAGAGAAGGGCTTAATGTCACTGATGAGAAGAAGAGAACCACATAAGAACTCTAAAAATCAAAACAGTTGATTTTTCTAGGGGTACCTCCTTGTCTCCCTTCAAGATGTTGACTTGTGCTATCGAATACCCTTGGAGGGTGGCAATAAGCAAGCCACGCTCTATCCAGAAAGCGAGCCTCAGCCTTGCCCTTCCCTGTCCTGCTGCTTCCCTCTCTGGCCCACTGCAGCTTCCCCTGTGTCTGGGATCCTCATTATCTCCCAGGATACCATGGACCATTATGCCTTATTTCACTACAGCTCATTATTGTGGTTGGTTAAAATCAGCCCCAGAATGGGAAAGCAGCCTTTCTATGTCTCATTGAGCTCTACCAAGAACCATCTGCTTTGTGTTCTAGATTCCATTCTCTTTTCTGACTTCTCATCCATGGTCTTTGTCTTGACTTGTGGAAATAACCTTTGGAGGAGGAGATAGAGTTTTAAAGAAGAAGACATTGTCAATTACAGTAAGTTGATGAACTCTCTAAGTATTGAAAGAAAACGTAGTGGCCCAGCCTCTCCTAGAATTCCACAGTCCTCTCCAAAGTTCCTGGCAGTGGCATCTCCTTTGTTTGGACATTGCCAGTGACGGAGGATGGATGGGGGAGCTCTCGCTAACCCTGGAGGTAGGTCTTTGGTGACTTCATCTCTGACTGTTAAGACTTGGTACATAGTGATCCTAGGTCTTTCTTCCTGGAGCCACAGAGGACAACAGAATCCCTCTTCTGTGTGACATGTCTTCTTCTTACTATTTTTTGAAGATAACTGTCATGCCCTAAGTATCTCCAGGGTAGAAATTCTTGGTTCCTTCTACAATTCTTTGGCTATCCTAGTTTTGAAATCTCTGGGTTGCTTTTGAGTGATGTGTGGCACCAGTGCTGAATGAAGCCCACACTCTTGAGATGGTATGATCAGTCCAGAATGGGCCAGGGTCACCCAACCTCCCTTGGTTGGGCCACCATGAGTCTAATAAAGTGCTGTCGATTTTTATTACTCTCTCCACTTTTGGGAGGGTGGTTAATCTCTCTCCTACTTATGACTCCCACTGAGCTGTCAGCCAATTAAGTACTAGAATGACCAGCCACCCTAGTTTGCCTGGAGCTGGGATATGGTTCCTAGGGTGCTTAACTTTCACTTTAAAACATGGAAAATTCTAGGATGTGGGAGTTCCCGTGCTAAAGCTAGGACAAGTTGGTCACTATGTGCAGCATTCATCCCTTGGGCTGACAGTGCTCCTCCTCTGCTGTCACTTTGCCAACCAGGAAGCCAAGCTGGCAGACCAGGGGTTCTAGGGCTGCCTTCCCGGTGGCCAGTTCTCACGGGTGCTGCAGAGAAGGAGTTTGAATGGAGTGATCTCAGGGGCAGGCCCTTACCAGCTTGCCCATGCACCGCTGGGGTGCTAGGCCATCCATGCACTTGTGGTGGATGCTCATCTTACAGGCTTTGCAGCGTAGTCCATGCTTAGCATTTGTTCCTGTCAGACATACAGTGAGCTTTGGTTAGGATACAACCTGCCCTTTGCTGGTGACTAGTATGAAATCCCTGGGAGAGTGATTACTTCCATAACCCAGGGAATTCTTTTCTATGACCTTTGTATGAACCTTTCAAAAAGGGCAAAATATTATGGTAGATTCTTTTACCTTCCCCCCAATTTCTACCTAAGGTGTTAGCTTTGGTCTCCCCCTCTTCCTTTTCTATTCATTACTCTAGAATATCTTAGCTGCCTCCACTTTCATTGTTTTCTCAATTCAAGGCAGAAAATTCCACTTTCTTTGCTCTTTATACAGGTCACCTCTTTCTGCTCTTCTGCATGTGCTACTGAGTAGTGTGAGTCCTGAATGATTTGGTGGGAACCTACTTCTAACTCTGTCTCAGGCCAACCCCCTCTTGTTCACTTTGCTCTAACCACATGATCTTCTTCAGGTTCCTTGAAAGCACAAGCTCTTTAATGCTTTAGGGTCTTTGCACATGTTGCCCTATAAGCCTGGAATGCTGATTCTATCACTCTTCACGTGTCTTGCTACTCCTCATCCTTCTAATCACTTGTCATTTCTTCAATGAGGCTTTCTTGGAAACATTCCCCTTCCATTGTCTAAATGATCTTTTTCCTATTATTCTTTTCACAGCACTCTGCCACAGTATTTCTAAAATCACATTTATTTATTTTGAGAGTTTGTTTCTGTCTGCCTTTTTCTCTGGACTATGAATGCAATGAGGCTAAGTTTGTCACTGTATAACCAGCTCTGAGTATGATGGTCAATGAATGTATTACATTAATTAACAACCAAATCCTTCCATAGTCACATACGTATTAAAACAGTGGTGCCTGATTTAGATAGTAAATTGAAGTTGATTCATGGATGGCTTAGAGATGACATTCAAGAGCTGAAAGAGGACTTGGAGATCATGTCTATGTATGAGATTATTTTTTATTTTTAAAATATATATTTTTTCTTGATTTCAGAGAGGAAAGGAGAGAGATAGAAACACTAATGATGAAAGAGAGCCATTGACTGGCTGCCTCCTACATGCCCCATACTGGGGATTGAGCCAGCAACCTGGGCATGTGTCCTGACCGGGAATTGAACCATGACCTTCTGGTTCATAGTTCAACGCTCAGCACTGGCTGGGCTGTATGAGATTATTTTGCAGATACGCAGCCTGGGGGGTCTAAGCAGTGGAATGGTTTGCCTCAGGGCAGAGAAGTTTCTGCCTGGCTTCACTCTTTCACTGCTTGACCCAAATATTTTCTCATTTATTTGGGTTGCTTCACCTACATGAAGATGTGCTTGGTGATAATCAGGTGGTAAAATCTGACATTCAGTGGAAAAAACCAATGGGCAAATGTTTGATTGGGAAAGTCCCTGGAAACCCTTCACGAGGTAATACCTGAAAAACCCCTTCAGGAAGGACTCATTTAACACAAAGCATGTCTGCTGTTAGAACCACAGAAAGTCTAAGTGATGTATAAACACATCATAAATTACTGGCTATGTGTGCTTGTTCATAAATAGTAGTTGGAAAATCTTTTTTCATTTTCGAGGAGAACAACTTAGCTGAAAGACTGCAATGCCTTCAAAAGACTGGACTTCCAAAGAAATCACTTATTTTTTGTTTTTGAATTAGGGAAAGCTATTTGTGCCCTTTGTGAAAATGTAAGTAAAAGCTTCAAAGAAGAGAGTTATTTCATTGTGTGTTGGACTCTGAAATAGCACCATTATATATTAAAGAATGTTTTCCTTCAGACCTGAACACCATAATTTCAGTTTTCCTTGTCTGTTCTAACACAATCTGTTTTTTACGAGTCAGACCATCAGTAATTCTTTGGTTTTAGGTGTTACAATTTCTACTCTGGAATAACAAGAATGATTGAAGAGGAAAGCTTGTATGCTGTGGCTCAGAGAATAGTTCAAAAGAATAACTCACATTTGAAGCAAGATATGGGAAATCTGTGGTCTGACATGTGCTATTAATAGTTACCACCATCACAAAGACATCACTGAACGTAACCCTATGCCTCAATAGAGTGAGAAAATCATGAATTAAATTCAAATCTGTCATATGCTGGCTCTTTAAACTTAAGAAAACTATTAACATTCCTAGAGCCTCAGCTGTCTCTTCATAAAATGGTAATAGTATTGGCTAATCTCAGGGTTTCTAATAGTTATAATGTCAAAATATATGCAAAAGGGGATTGTAGGGGTTGAAATACTTGGAAACATAAAGATACCACTGGACACTGAGTAAACATAATAGAATGACCACATGGTTTTCAACACTTATTCATACAAAAATCCATTAAAATTACAGCCCACAATTAAAAATGGTATAAACCCCAAATAACAAGTTTACTGGGAAGAGTAGCAAAAACAGAAGAGAGTTCAACATATATTTGGAAGACAGAGATTGGAGGAATAGCAATAAATTTAGCAGAAAAGAGGAAGATTGGATTTTCCAACAGCATCTTGAAAAATAGAAGACCATGGACCTTTAAAATCCGTGGAATTTAAAAATTCGGAGAGAAGATAATTTTCAACCTAGAATTTTATATCCAGTCCAATTACCAACAAGTATGAAAGCAGAATAAACACCTACTCAGATGTTCAGGGATTCAAAAATATTAACTTTCTATTTACCCTTTCTTAGAAAACTAATGGAGGATGTGCCTTAGAAAGATGAGGGAATGAGCTAAGGAAGAGGAAATTGCTCATTCCGTGCACAACAGAGTAACTGACACAGAAAAGTAAATGATATGTCCACCTGAAATTCTGAACTAGCTCTAGACAGGTGCTGCAAGTTGAGATAAGACAGTAGACTTGTGGGAAAACATGGAACAAACTTATAAGTTTATTGATGCTTTTGAGGTTTCAATATTGTAATAGATATGGCATTTGACAGCTATATGGGAACATTTGAAAAAAACAACTATAGGTGCATGAAAGTCAAGAAAATGGAAAGGGTGATTTTTAAATTTTTTTTATTGATTAAGGTATTACATATGTATCCTTATTCCCCTACCCCCCGCTCATGCCCTCACCCCCCTGGTGTCTGTGTCCATTGGCTAGGCTTATATGCATGCATACAAGTGAAAGGGTGATTTTAAATTTAAGGAAATATAAAATCCATGTAAGGAAAGAAATATAATCACAGTATAATGCTTGAATCAGAAGATTGCAATAGTCACAGTAGTGTATAAACTGACTATCCAGTGAACACAAAATTGTGATAAAACTACTTGGGAAGATGAGAGCAAGGGAGCCAAGGCTCTGATACAACTGTTTTGGGAAGGTGAGAGTGAGGAAGAGGGAACAAGTGAGAGGGTGTTGGAGGGGTGAGATCTGAATTCTCATCTATTGCAGAAAACCAATAAATATTTGGTTAATCAATAAATAGTAGTAGAGTCCTAGCCGGTTTGGCTCAGTGGATAGACCAATGACGACTAACCTTTTGAGTTCGGCGTGTCAGCATTTTGAAAAACCCTAACTTAACTCTGGTGCAGTGTCACATATAGAAATTTTTTGATATTTATAATCATAGTAAAACAAAGACTTATATTTTTGGTATTTATTTATTTATTTTTCAAGGAATGTGATAATTGTGCATAGCTCATTTATTTCAATGAACTTTATATTTTATTGATTTTTTACAGAGAGGAAGGGAGAAGGATAGAGAGATAGAAACATCGATCAGCTGCCTCCTGCACACCCCCCACTGGGGATGTGCCTGCAACCAAGGTGCATGCCCTTGACCGGAATCAAACCCAGGACCCTTCAGTCTGCAGGACGATACTCTATCCACTGAGCCAAACCAGCCAGGGCTTGATATTTATTTTATATATTTAAATGCCATTTAACAAAGAAAAATCAACCAAAAAAAATGAGTTCGTGTGTTACCTCTGACACATGTATCATAGGTTCTCCATCACTGGTATAGACAGTGTCACCCTGAGAACCAAAGGGTCCCTAATTTGATTCCAGTAAAGGGCACATGCCTGGGTTGTGGGCTCGATCCCCAGTAGGGGGTGTGCAGGAGGCAGCCAATCAATAATTCTCTCTTATCATTGATGTTTTTATCTTTCTTCCCTTCCTCTCTGAAATCAATGAAAATATATTTTAAAATAGTAGTTACAAGCACAGCATTTAGAAATATTGAAATAAATGCTAGAAAAAACCCAATGAAGTTGAAAGTGGTTGCTCATTGGAAGTTAGTCTGGGTTATAGGATAGGATAGTTTCTATTGTAGAATTTTCAGTACCATTAGTACCTTATTTAAACTAGCCTCATGAACTACTGTGACAAAAAGAATATAAGTAAAGTTGCTGGAAATTGGGTCAAGTCAATCCCTTGCAATAATGTGACCCTTGGTATATGAAGGTCGGATTATAGGCTCCACTGCTCTAGAGCCCAGTACAGACCCTTGAAAACATGCAGAAGGAAAGTGCAGGAAACCGAGAGTTCTTCCCACAGCTGACTCTATTGCCACACCCTCTAAGCTGGGGATTACTCACACAATCAATAATGCATTAGGAGTCAAGGCCGCAAATGCATTAGCCGATATAAGTGCACATCGCTGTTCCTAGTGTTGATATGCTCTTATTCATGGAGTTATTTTTTGTTTTGAAAATGACATTGATGTCATAAGTGCCTTTAATAAAAATAGTTTTCTCATCCTGGTTGAATCTTTTAAAAGGAAGAGTGGAGCTGGAGGGGAGAAGTACAAATGGAAGAATACAAAAGTACAAAGGCAGGGCAATTGTTCTACAACTTATTACAACTTCCATGCATAAATTGTATTACACGTGTGTGTTCATATCTAGATATGTGTGTTTGTACTTGCATTCATGATATATACAGAGATCATGGCGGGCTGGAAGAAATCATCAAAATGTTTAGGTATTAGTCCTTAGCTCTGAGACATTGGACAAGACACTTAATTATCTGAGCCCAAGTCTCCCCATCTGAGAAAGGGTGTCATGAGCACAAAATGGGAAACCCAACGGGCATAACTCACTATGCAAAAGTAAGCGGTGATTTGGCTGGAAGGTGTATTATCTGAATAGTGACTTTCCCTGAGAACATGATTCCCAGTTCCTTAAGGCTTAACTGGATGTTTTAAACTCATGACTGGATCAGGCATGACCCACAAAGAGCATGGTCTACATCCTACTCTCCAGTGTGTACCAAATCCCAATCCTTCCCTTGTAACTCGATTTACAAACAAGTAAGTTGATCCTTGTTTTGTAAAAATGTATTAATATGATAAGTTAACTGGCCTCTAACAACCTAAGGTAGACCAAAATAAGTTTATAATTTTTTTCATATTTATTGATTTTAGAAAGGGAAGAGAGAGAGAGAGAGGGAGAGAGAGAGAGAGAGAGAGAGAGAGAGAGAGAGAGAGAGAGAGAGATACACCTCCAATTCCTTCTTTGAAAAACACCTATATTCCAGGAATGTGAAGATTTTGGCAACAGAATGGAGGATCTCTACAGAAGAAAACCCTTCAACCAGGCTGATCTTGGACATTAATTTAGGCAGATATTTTGTTTTTGTTTTGTCTTTCTTCTGAGGAGTTAGACTAAGTCAGAAAAGTTTTTCTGTAAAGGGCAAGAGAGCAAATATTTTAGGTTTTGCAGGCCACATGGTTTCTATGCTGTTGTAGCATGAAAAGAGACATAAACTTTTTTTGCAAAAAAGCCCATTACCATACTAATGTGGGTCTTTCTTAAGAGTGAAGTGGGCTACCCTTCCCTGTGTGCCCTTTTGGCTTACAGAAGGTTTCATAGAAACCAACCGATTCAGCCTACAGTTCCCCATCTCAGTTGATGGCAATATGACTCTCCCAGTAACTTGGGCCAGGAACCTCGGCAGCCTCCCCGTTTTCCCCAGGCAGCCCACGTGCAGAAAATCTTGCTGGGTACTTCCTTCTAAATATATCATGAATCTGGGCCATTCTCAATTCTTCCCGCTATACCGTCATCTCTTACCTGCATTACTGTAATAATAGCCTCCTAATGGTCTTTGCTTCAATCCTTGTCCCCATTCTAGCAAAGTCTGTTCTTTACATAGTAGCCAGAGCAACCCTTTGTAAAGATAATTAGATTAAAGTCTTGTAGTTACTTTACAGTGTAAAAGCCGAAGTCCTTACAATGGCACAGGATCTCTGCCCTCCTCTCCTCTCTGCTTTTCATCCATTCTGCCGCACCCCATGCTGGCTACCTGGCTGGTACTTACACACAGCATGCTCCTGCCGTAGGCTTTGCTCTACTTGTTTCCTTCACTTAGATGCTCTTTCCTCAGAGTCGTCTCATCTTCAGGTCTTGCTCAGACCTGGTCTTACCCTGACCATCTCATGTGATACAGCAACCTGCCCCTGGTCTAGGGATTTCTGATCTTTCCCACCCTGCTTAACATTGTTCTTCTTTCCACATTACCCATCACCGTAGAAAACTCCGTCCGTCCATCCGTCCGTCCGTCCGTCCGTCCATTGTCTCCCCAACTAAAATGTCAACTCTAGAAGGGCAAAGAATTTTCCCTGGCTTGTTCCCTGATGCAGCCTAAGTGCTTAGAGCAAAACCTGGCCCAGAGGAGATACCCCATAAATATTTGTTGAATGAATTCCTATTTAAGTTGGAAAGAAGACCGAGATGCCTGATGTTGCTAGTACTCAACACGCTATTATTAAATAAGAAAAGAAAAAAATATCCATTGAAGGGATGCCAATTTTCTCCAAGTAGTTCTGTAAATATACCAGAATTCTAGCTGACATCTCAATGGGATTTGGGTGGGAGACTTCACAAAATGATTCTAAAATTAATTTTGAAGAGTAAATACTTGAGAAAAGCAAAATATTTTTGAAAATAATCTATTATAAACCACAATAATAATTAAACCAGAAAGCTATTGGTGCTGAACTAACAAAATAACCAGTAAAGTAAATTGAAAATCTAAAAAATATACTTAAGTATCTTTAAGAATTTAATGTTTGATAAAAGTGACTTTCAAATCAGCAGTGAAAAGCAGAATTATTTAACAGATATTGATGAGTCACCTGGTAAATTATTTTGAGAAAACACTAATTCATAGCATATTCTGAACAAAAGTGTGGATGGCTTAAGAAATTTACATAAAAGTTAAAACTATTAATTGAAGAAAATATAATACCAGCTTATTTATTCTTGAGTAGAGAAGATCTTTCAAAGTAAGATTTTTATGAGAGAAAACAATATACCAAAAGGTTGGTAAATTTGATTATATGAAAATATATTCACTAGTACAGATAAATTGGGGAAAATATTTGCCTTATAAAATTAAGGGTATTATACTGTAATATATGAGATTTATGAGCATTTCTTTCCATTTAAAAGGAAAAGATAAGCCAAAAATATATTGTCCAAGACATAAATTGAGGGCTTAAAAAGAAACTGAATTGAAAGTTAAGCATGCTGTACAGCAATTTTCAATCTTTTTCATGTTATGGTACACATAAACTAATTACTAAGATTCTGTGGCACACCCAAAATATATATTTTTGCTGACCCGACAAAAACAACAGGTATAATTTTGATTCATTCACCTGAAATGGTGACTGTTATGTTGGCTGTTGTCATTTTTTTTATTTGAGAATCTGAGGGAAAAGAGGTCAGTGCCCCTCACTAAACAGTCAGGTATTGCATATTTTAAAAATTCTACGGCGCACCGGTTGAAAATCGCTGATTTAATGAACGGCAAATTTAATTAGTAATCAAAGAACTAGAAATGAAAATAGCAAGATATCCATTTTTTTCTATCAAATGTACAAAGATGAAAAGTAATGAAAAAAATAACTATAAGTAGTTGGATGTGGGGTTCGGGCGCTCCCAGACACTGCTGCTCGTATTGGAAAATGGTACCATTGTTTTCAGGTCACTTTGGAGACATGCATCAAAAGCTTTAAACATGTGCGTAATTCTTTGATACAGCAATTTCAGAATTGGGTCTTAAGAAAATAATATGTTTGCAAAGGCTTAACTACAAAGATACTTATTGTAGCTTTGTAACTAATATTAGGAAATGGGAAATGACTAAAATATCACAGAGTAAGGAAGGTATTAATTAATGAAAGTTTGGTGCACCCATAAACAAAATACTTTTTGGCTACTGAGATAATTTTTTATTTAATAATAACTGAAATAATATGATATTTATAATAAAATATTAAAGTGTCAAAATCAGGGTAAAAACAAAACATTTCAAAAACTCATTTAAAATGAGCATATACATGCATGTAAAAAAGTCTGGCAGGGCACATTAATAATATTTCTATCTGGGTTGGTGGGATTATAAAAGCTTTTTAGTTCTTGTTTTTATTTGTATTTTCTCATTTTCTAGTAAGAACATGTTTTCCCTTCGTAATAAGAAATAAGAGACGACAGTTTTGAAAGGAAGTGTTTTCGGTTTTGAAGAATTATCAAGTCATGTTGAGAGGAGTCATTTTGGTGGTTTTGATTTTGGAGCTTCCATTGTTGGGAATGAGTGGTTGGGTCGGGAGCCCAACAGCTTAGGAAAACAAAAGGTAGCAGCAACTCCTCATCTCCACTTGCCGTGACCTAGGACTTGGGGAGAGTGCTGCCCTGGACGCCATGTCCTGCCATCATTCAGTGTGCCTGGCTCCCCCTCCCTCACCCCTGTGCGGCCTGTGCCCTGTGCGTGCTGACACCCTCAGCAGGCTTTGTTTTCCTTTCCTGGAACTATGTCCTTCAAGGCTGGGCCTTCCTCTGAGTTACCAGGGAACGTTCTGTAGCAGAATGGCAAGCTGCGGACTTCACAGACGAGGCCATCTTCATTGCCCCTGATTGACAAGGGGAAGGTGCTTATTTCTCTTTATTTTTGCTTCAAAATGTAATGGACAGCTTTCAATGCTTTATAGATTTCAGAGAACTTTTATTTTTTAAATCCAAGTTTTCTGAGCAGATTTTCTCAGTCCCTACACTGTGGACATTTGGGGCCTGGGAAACTTTTGCCGTGTGTGTGTGTGTGTGTGTGTGTGTGTATATGTATGTGTGTGTGTGTGTGTGTGTGTGTGTGTGTGGAGGGGCAGGCTGTCCTGTGCCTTGCACGATGGTTGGCAGCCGTTCTGGCCTCACACTTGATGCAGAAGTACCTCCTCCTGAACTGTGACAACCCAAAACATCTCCAAGTATTGTCAGATGTCCCCAGGGGCACGGTTTCTAGATTAAATATAGAAAAGTCTAGTTCAGGGTTGGGCAAACTTTTTGACTCGAGGGCCACAATGGGTTCTTAAACTGGACCGGAGGGCCGGGACAAAAGCATGGATGGAGTGTTTGTGTGAACTAATATAAATTCAAAGTAAACATCATTACATAAAAGGGTACGGTCTTTTTTTTTTTTAGGTTTATTCATTTCAAACGGGCTGGATCCGACCCGCGGGCCGTAGTTTGCCCACAGCTGGTCTAGTCCAGCCAGCATGGCTCAGTGGTTGAGCATTGACCTATGAACCAGGAAGTCACAGTTCCATTCCTGGTCAGGGTACATGCCTGGATTTCAGGCTCGATCCCCAGTGTGGGGTGTGCAGGAGGCAGCTGATCAATGATTATCTCTCATCACTGAAGCTTCTCTCTCTCTCCCCTTCTCCCTTTCTCTCTGAAATAAAACTATATTTAAAACAGAAGAAAAGTCCAGTTAAATTTTAAGATAACAAATTATTTTTTATTCCGAGAATATCTCAAATATAGCATGAACCATTTGTATTTCAAATACTGCCTGTGACACACTTACACTAAAATCTTATAGGTTGTTTTTCTGAAATCCAAACTTAATTATTGGATGTCCTATCTTTTTATTTGCTAAGTCTTGAACCCCTATCTGCGAGGCAAAATTGCCCCCGGTTGAGAAACGGATGTAGAGCAACAATTATTGTTGGCTCTCTTTCATGCTGAGGGAACTGAGGCTTAGGGAGGGAAGTTCCGTGGTCTAAGGCCACTGGAGAAAGGGTGCAGAGATGAGATCTGAGCCAGGAACCCTGATTACAAATTCCCTCTTTCTTCTTGTACAGGAAAGAACCGCCTGTTTTTATTCCTGAAAAGATGAAAACTGAGAGACTGTCACGATTAGGGCCACTTGATATGGGGACTGTGCTTAGGATCACCAAAAATGAAGAACCTTCCACAAGCCCTAACACAATGATTCCTTCAAGTTAGTGTTATTCCACATTTAACAGATGGAAAATTGAGCATCGGAGAGTTTAAATCATTTAGCTAGTACATGGGTAGAGCTAGAATTCTAAAGCAGATCTGACTTAATCCACACCTGACATTGTATCTCTGTTTGGTGTTCTTGCCTGATTTCCCCCGCCCCTGCTCCCCACTTAATCAACTAGGTTTGACTGAAACCTTTTCTGATAGCATCTTTGATTCATCACATTTGAACATTAGGGATAAAAGAATGAATTGGTCCAGAACTCCTTTTAAATGCTATTTCAGAACAAAGCCAAGTAGTATAACCATCTGATTTGCCTTTTGGATGTGGTGCCTCCATGTGAGGAGTCTACCAAAAGAACAGGGAGGAAGGCAGTGGTTAACTGGGATGGATTTGTAGGCTATATCACCAGCTTTTGAGAAATTAAGAGCTGACTCTGTTACATTTTTCTTTCAAAGAATATATGGCAAGTTTCCATTCTTTGTCCTCAATGGGAAAGTACTTCTAAGAATTATAATGAGTTTGGTAGAAAGCAGTCAACTCCTATTTATCCTCTAATGCCCCACCGAAATGCCACAGTCATTATGGAACTTTCATATCTTCGTCCTCAGATAGAACGACTGTTCCCTCATTGAGGCTTCCCAAGCACTTTGTATATGCCTTGGTTCAGATATTGACATGTATGAACCCATATATTTGTTAAGTATCCCATATTTATTTTCTGAAAAAAGGAAGAATAAAATGAATATCTACACAAGAGACAAGATTAGAAATCTTATAAAAATTGAGAATTAGTTATTTTCTCTGTTAATTCTGTACTTCATTTTCTCTTTCTACGGCCTTCTACACAGTTCTTAGGGGCTTTCTGACTTAAAAGTGGAACAGAATTGAAACTTGAAGTGGGGCCCATAGTCCAGCATCATTGACATCACCTGAGACCTTGTAAGGAATGCAGAATCTTAGGACCTGAGCTGGACCCACTAAGTCAGGGTATGCATTTCACCAAACTTTGCAGGTGATTTGCATGTGTATTCAATTTCTGAGAAGCCCTATCTTAGAGATCAGTAGCCTAGGAATGGCAAATACATAGTACAGGTGTTGAAGAAGCCTTTCATTTTGTGTCCATGGCAGACATCACTAATCAATCACGATAATTTTCTCACTGGGCTATGATGCCACTTTAGAAGCTTCTCTGGGCAATCAGTGTCAACCAAGTAGTGTGGAAACCAACTGGCCCTCCCAGATATAGCTTCTCATAGAAACTGAGGTTCAAGGAAGGAAGGTGCTTTGACAAACATTCCCTTGTT
>NW_006287904.1:3993654-4010045 GCF_000327345.1 Myotis davidii | reverse complement strand
GCAGGAATGAAAATACTAGTGTCGGGCCTCTTGGGCTAATGGTCTTCCCATCGCAGTCTGCTGGGAAGGTAAGCAAAGCTCAAATCAGGGTTTACAATGACCTGTTCCTCACCACCCTGAAAGGACCCTAGGTGACCGCCTACTGCAAAGAGCTGGAGCTCTGGAGTTAAAGCAACACAGCTTAAACTGCTCCTAAGCTTCAGATATCACTCAATAGTTAGAAAGTTTTCTGCAAAAGGGGAAAAAGGGGGAACATATTTTCCATCACACTTGAACTCTAGTCATGAGACCTTGATTAAAAATAACCCATCCTATCTCTCCCCTGCTATGAGTTCAATTGAACAAGATAGTTTCCAAGTTTTCCGGGAAATTCAGTAATATAGTCATTCGCCAGTGACTTGAAATCCTATCAAGCAAGCAGAAAGGACCTTTAAAAATGGTGAAGACCCCTGGGCCATCTTTCCCTGCCTATATTCCCCACTCCTTGCTACACTACAACTTTTCCAACCCCTTCTTAGCTATAAAAAATTAATGGCATTCATTGTTTATAAATGCCTCTGTTGATCTTTCCTATTTCGGTTCTTGACTACTAGTGGAAAAACTCTCCCTACTTCCCCCGCCCCTCACTCGCACTGAACTTTAAAAATAGTAACAGGAGTTGGGTTGGCTCAGAGCTTTGAGTTTGGAGTCCATAGCCTTTCCCCCCTGGGCCATCAGTTCACACTGTAACATCATGGCCACCAAACTTTCCTTCTGTCTTGTGTGTTTGGCTTAAAATTCTGAGAGGAGGCGTCTTCTAGGATTATCACTTTCTCATGACCATCTGTGAAACAGCTGGACTGGACACCCCTGACCCCGGTATTAATAATCTCTGCTGTCTGCCTCCTCTTCTCTGAGGCCTGCGGTTTTCACGGTCTCATTTGCTTTCTTCACAACTCTTCTTCCAGCCGAAGGCTCGAGAATATATATTTATCCTCAGGTCTCCCAAGAATGGATTGGCCAATCGATGTGCTCCCCCCCCCGAGCCACGCCCCTCCCCCCAAAGTGCTTTTCTGACAATTTGGCATAATACTAGTATCAATCTTTCACACATAAAGATAGCTTTAATAATAGTGAACAGTTTTAAGTTTTGTAGTTCACAAAGAACACTCATTTATGTCACTTAATTTGTCAGGGATTCCATGAATTAGGTATTTTCAATGCCATTGGAAAGACACTGGGTTGAGAGAAGGTACATTAGTTGTCCAAGGTCAGCTGAGCTACTAAGTGCAGAGCCAGAATGCAAATACCCACTGGTGACCCCTGCACCAGCTGCCCCTCTCCCGGCTCCCTCTTGCAGGTCTGCATTGAGAGTTTATTTGTAACAATCCACTTACTTAGAGATGCTCACCGGTGCTATTGATGATGACTGCCAAGTGTAGTGAACAAAGTTTCACCTTGTGCAAATCAGATGGGATAAAGTCCTTATTTCTTCACCTTTGTCAGCTCTCAGAGGTTATAGAATAAGCACCAAGCAATTCTTTAGGCAAGGAGTCAGTACAAGCATTCCTGACAAAATCAGCAATTCAATGTCTGTTTGCTTTCAGAAGGGGTTTGGCAGCATTTGTAGAGATGGATAGAAAGAACATCATTTAGGAAGTTCTTGCAACAGCTCATGTGAGATGTGTTGAAGACTGGACTGGGGCAGGAGCGGAGAGGAAGAGTGGAGGGGCCTGACCATAGAGAAAGCACAGAAGTAGAATAGACAGCTTGTTCATGGATGGGCTTTCTGGAGAGAGGGAGAATGGAGGAGTCCAAGATGGCCTTGAGGTTCTGGCCAGGTAGCTGAGAGCATGCAGGTACCATCTGCCCCAGCAGAAGAGGACCTCAATGAAGTGGCAAGATTGTATGGGGGAAGAAGATGCGTTGTTCCACTGTGGACACATTTAAGTATTTTGGCATCGACAAGAAATCTGGGCAGCAAAGTTCTGGCCATTGAAGTGAGAGGCTAACTAGACCTTGGGAGAGAGGGCAGGTCAGCAGCAGGGCAGGACGACAGGGAGAAGACTGTCTTGTTACTAACTGAGCACTACTGCTTTGGGGTACCGTCTCAATCTTTATATCACCTCTAGCAGGTATTTTTTTGTTTCTCTTTTTAAAATCAGAAAACAGATGCTCAGAAATGTTCCTTGAAATCTTTTTCAAACAGGGATACCAGGCAGATCTCATGCAAAGTGATATAGCCCTTCTGGGTGAGAGTCAGGCTGCTCATGGTCCCTCCTCACTTTTAATGATATGTGACCCTTGTTACTTCTCTTTATGGCGTTAGGAACAGAGTGAAGATGGTGCTTGGGTCTTAGGCTGAAGTGGTTGTGAATTCTTTAAAACATGATCCTGCCATGTCAAGGGAAGCACATTTCCTGTGTGATGAAGGTGAGAGTGTGTGTATGGTGTGTACATCTACACACATGTATAAGTATGTGTACACATGAACTTGTTTGTTGCCATGTTGTTGGGGTGGGGAGTGCAGCAGACCTATAGGCTTTGGGTTTTCTTTCCAGATAAGCTTAGCATGTGGAAAAGTAATCTATGTTTCCTGCTTGTGCAACCAGGCAGTGTTGATAAACTACAAAGAAGTGCCTTAGTTATTGGATTTAACTATGTATTTCTATTGCCTCATCCTTTTTCTTTAATGGCTGGGTCACAATGTACAGGTGTCTCCCATAGACACACACAGGGGATGTCCCATTTTTTACCACTGGCCCAGTTCTGTCATTTTATGATGTGGTATCCACTGTGGCTGCACAACCGAAGTGACCATTCTAAAGTAGGTCAGTGGAGCATTCCCTGCTATGGCAGCTGAATGGAAGTGCAGGGTACACATTTTCCAACAGGTCTTTATCTCCCTGTGTTTATAACGGGAGATGGCCTTTTCCTACAGGTCCCTCGCTTCCACCACGGTACTGCTCATGGGTCTAGAGGCAGGCGGCCACTGTACACTTGTCTGTCATGCTTGTCTGAACCTCAAGCAGGAAGGCATAAATCAGCAATAGCACAGTCATGAAAAGGTTTGCAGCTTCAAGTTCAGGAAATTCTCCAAGTGTATCCAGGATTCACAGCAGTGTTAGTGTCTATGTTCTGTCTCCAAGCTCCATCTTGAGTGATTTCTCCTCCCTTCTTTCTACTGGGCACCATTAAATGGAACCATTAGATGGAACCATTAGATGGTGGATGGAACAAGGAGAAAATAAATGTAGCACAGTAGGTTGGAAGAACATGGAAATACAAACATTTGTATGTGTATATGTATATTTGTATGTGTATATGTATACATATATGCAGTATATATTTGCTGTGATGTTACTAAATAGCATGTAGCTGGTGACCTATAGGAAATGACTAAAATTTAACAAAAGACCACCTTAAATTGGCATCTCCACTCTGGTCAGTTATATACACAGTGAAAATAGTTCCTGTATTGTCATTTTTTTTTCTGCTACAGTATGGTCTAAAAGGCTCCTAAAGCTCTAACCAGTTTGGCTCAGTGGATAGAGTGTCGGCCTGCAGACTATGGGGTCCTGGGTTCGATTTCTGGTCAGGGGCATGTACCTTGGTTGCGGGCACATCCCCAATAGGGTGTGTGCAGGAGGCAGCTGATTGATGTTTCTCTCTCATCAATGTTTCTAACTCTTTATCCCTCTCCCTTCCTCTCTGTAAAAAAAATCAATAAAATATATATTTTTAAAAAGGCTCCTAAAATACAAATACACTGGTTTTCTGAAAGATCACCTCCATGTCATGATTCAGCACTTGTAAACATTATGATCTATAATTTAAGAGGCACACTCTCTTTTCATTGGCTGGCATTTTAAAAATTATTTTTCCCAAGTTTGACCATTTAAGCCTTCACTCAATTACTGGTAAAATAAACAGTTCACAGGAATGAAGTTCCACATTTTCTTTCTTGCATTGATAAGATAGCAGCAGCATCTGGCAACTTGGGAAATTTTTATTTTCTGGAAAGTTTCACACATATAAAGATTCTTTTTTCACCACTTGGTCCCTTTCTAATTGTTTTTCTTTTTTTTAAAAAAAAAATATTTTTATTGATTTCAAAGAGGAAGGGAGAGGGAGCATGAGATAGAAACATCAATGATAAGAATCATTGATCAGCTGCCTCCTACATGCCCCCCAATGGGGATTAAGTCTTTGCAACCTGGCATGTGCCCTGACCTGGAATCGAACTATGACCTCCTGGTTCATAGGTTGATGCTCAACCACTGAGCAACACTGGCTGGGCACTAATTACTATTTTTAAGTGCCCACTCGTTGCCAGGTGTGTGCTCTACTAGCTGCTGTGGGAATAGGCACATGAATCAAACCTGGTCATGTCTTCAAGGAGCTTACTCAAATCTAGTCTGTTTGGAAAATGACAAGCAAATTCAGAGAAAATAAGTGGTCAGGCAAGACCTGGTGGGAGAATTTTAATTAGGTCTTGATCGATTTGAGACTGGAATAGATGAAGAGACAGAGAAGGAAGGAAAGGCATTCCAGATGTTCCAGAAGCAAAATGCCAGGGCACAGAAAATGGGCTCAGGAAACAATATTAGGACCTTCCACAGGGAAGATGTCTGAGGGAGAGTGATGAGCAATATGGTATCAAGGGTAGTCCTCTTCACCTCCCTTGTCCTGTCTTCTCTTTTGGTGGCAGGTCACGGGTTTTTACATTTTCAAAGTGATGACCTGCAGATCCCATGGATGCCCCAGAGCATAACGCTAGCCCCCATCAGGTGTCACTTCCATTTCTGTGTGAGACTCTAAGAGACCTCCTTCCTTAAGGCCAGCCCATATCCATTTCTGCTCCATCTTTGCTGAATGGACTGTGGTTTACTTCCTCATCAAGGTAATTTTCAGTGAGAGGTTTCTTAAAATAAATAGTACTTGGCAGCAGACATACAATTTCAGGAAACTAATAGAAGATGCTAGCTTAAAAAGCATTTTGTGTCCCTTTAGCTGAACGGTGCTGGGTACAATGTTTCTTGAGAACATTGGGTCTGAACTGAAATCTTAATAACTCTTTAATGAATTTGCTTTTGTAGGCATCAGAAAGGCTCTCTGCATTGGTCACAGTGCAGAGATACATGCCAAATAGTGTTCAGTAGCAGTCAAGATGAATTAGAGAAGAGTAGATGTTAGGAGAAAGAACTCTTCAGTTATAATCCACTTGCTCCAAAACTTGGTAGTTTTCAGGACAGGAGGACTTTGAAATGCTAGTGTGCTATGAATAGTCAAGGGGAGTATAGTGTACAGCATTTTCTAAACATATATTTTACCATGCAAAAATCTTCTCTCCCCAAATCTACAGTGTCTATTTCATTTTTAATCCTCACAGGAGGATATTTCCCATTGATTTTTAGAGAGAGTGAAAGAGAGAGGGAAAGACAGAGAGAAACATTGATCTGAGAGAAACATATCGATTGGTTGCCTCCTGCATGCCCCTACTGGGGATGGAGCCCAAAACCGGGGCAAGTGCCATGACCAGGAATTGAACTTCGATCTCCTGGTTCATAGGTTGACCCTCAACTATTGAACCACACCAGCTGGGTGACATTTGCTTTTTAATATTCCCCTTGATTTCTGTTTGGCCTTTCCTGCCAAGAGGCAACTTAATTGATAGTGAACCCAGCTTTGTCTTTTTAGATGTGTGTGTGTGTGTGTGTGTGTGTGTGTTCCAGTCAAGTTTGGTTGATCTGGCTTTTTCTGAGCAATTGGATGAGGTCAGAATAGGTCAGGAAATAACTAAACTAATGGTCAAGAAGAGCAGAGCAGAAAGGTCTTGGACTCAGCATGATCTAATATTTCCTAATGTTGTATTATTTATAACTAGAGGCCCAGTGCACGAAATTCATGCATGGGTAGGGTCCCTAGCCCTGGCCAGCGATCAGGGCTGATCAGGGCCTTCCAGCTGCCGGCTGGGGCCTTTCTTCATTCCACGGTCAATGCACATCATAGTGAGCGATTGAATTCCCGGTCTCCTGGTCAAACTCCTGAGGGGACGCTTTGTATATTAGCCTTTTATATATATAGAAGATTGGAACATAGTGTTATAGATACAATAATGCCAAGGGTCCATCTGCATTTTAAATTCATTCCTAGAGGAGGATGCTTTTATATTGCATCTTGTAGAATTAATATGTTTTCAGAGGTTGTGATGCTGTTGGTACCTTGTCCACATCTTATTTATTATGCTGATGCTGTGAATGATGGCTGCTAATGGCTCATGGGTGTCCTTTTTTCAGAGAATTGTTCTCAGCCAAATGGGTCCTCCTTGCCTGGGATGTCATATCCCCACTGCCTCTTGGGGGCAGCCATGGCCAATGACTGAGTGACAGGAATATACAAAGGCCAGCCCTTTGTCTCAAGGTGGTATCACCAGGTGATAGGATCTGTGTTCCAGAGCTCCCCATGGGTGGGACCAATCTGAAGCCAATTGCAGCTGAGACCACATCCTCATTCCTTCCCCTGACCCTCCTGCTTCTCTGACTCCTCTTGAGGGCACTCTCCACAACCATGTTCACAAGAACCTCTATCTCAGGCCCTGCTTTAGGGACTTTTACCAAAGACAAAGACACTATTATTACTTCCCCTCCCCATGGTTGCTACCAAACAGATTGAAAGTGAATGATTCATAGACTCTGCATTGAATGTATAAGGAAACTTGAAGTTTTAGGCAATGAAATCCAGCCATTTTGCGAAATATTTGCATAGAAAACATGAATTCATTTAATACGCTGTGTCTTGTAATTGAATGCCAACTAAAAACATTTAGTTAATTTAAAAACATTTTTTATCTATTTGTAAATGGAAGAATGGAGTTCCTTGGAAAAACTTCCTTAATTTATGGAGTAGTGCATGTTGACTTATTCAAGTCTTGAAACTTCAAAAAGATGCAGATTACCACACAGAAATCCAAAACTCTCTTGAAATGAGTCTTTGTAGATAAGTTAATTCAATGTAAAGACAGAGTGTCATAGATGGAATACGTTAAGTTGAAGCACAATAAAGATGGGACCCCACCCTCAACTCCCCTTGCCAAGGGCTAAGGATGGCAAGAGAGGATGTGTTTGGTGGAGGGAGTATGTTTATCTAACCAAGTACAAGAGGATTCTCCTAGTCTAAGACTGAGTATTGAATCCTGTTGACTCAAAGACTGGGACATCCAGCATTGGGGTAGACAGACTGTCTATTTCTCTGGCGTCTCCAAGAAAGCTTGGGCTGGTCACCTCTGGCTTGTATAGGAGACAAGACTTTCCGGAAAGGCGTAGTCTAAGGAAGGTCAGAAAGGGTAGCAATCTCCTAGTTGCTGCTTAACCCAAGTGGCATGGGAGCCAGATCAGTTGGGGAAGAACAGTCTCAGGTGTCAAGTCCAAGGGCAAGGGCAAAGCTGAAAATAGGGAATGAGTTACAGAGTGCAGGAGCTAAGGAAATTATAATCAGATGGGCAGACACTGAGGCTGGGGTCCAGGTGTACTTTTATTGGTCACGTTCTTGTGGCAAATATGTAGCCTTGCCAGCTCTCAGGCACAGGCAGGCAGGCGAAGCCCAATGTGAGGCTTTGTAAACCCAACTCCGCGTGTCCATTCCAACTTAGAAATCCTAGACAGCGAGAATGCCAGATTCCTTTTATTTTTAAACAAATATCCATCAGCTGGAAACTGCTAAGATGAGATTTGATTGTTCTTGGCTATCATTATATAACCCTTGGTTCTCCTTGAAAGGAAAAAGTATCTGCTTTAATATATTTTCTGAAATGCCATTCTAAGAGGGTAACAGCAGGTGGTCTTTCCCTGGAATTTAGAATATAAAGAAGACCTGTGGCTTGAAAAAGCAAACCTTCCAGTGATATATGTAGAGAAAGGAGACTAGGTTTGAGGAGCAAAGAGAAAAGGGGCAGAGCAACCATGCTGTGTTATCACAGATGACAAAGGCAGGCATTGTTTCAGGAAGTTAAAATACTCAGCAGCCTCTCCGTCACCTCACTTCTCTTCCTCTCCTCACCTCCTTCCTCTTGCCTTTTCTCTCTCCCTGTTCCCTCCTGCCTCTATAATCCCTTTTCTTCTTTCCTAGAAGGAGCCTACTCTTTGGTTTACTTTCTCATCTTTGAAAAGAACAGCATGCCTTGCTGACTGTATTTTTTTCTCTTCCTTTCTTAAGGAAAAAAGGCAGCTGCAATGTACATTTAATTCTGATAAGAGAAAAGTATAGTGCAATTCTCTTCAGCACAGAGTCTTTTTGTGTGTGATTTTCTCTCTCAAAATAAAGTCTCAGAATTGTTGCTGTGTACCTAGAATCCTCCTTAGGGTAATGATGGTGGCATTCCTCAGAGGTGAATTCATTTCCCTTACTCATTTTGAAAACACGTGCCCTGTTTGTCTTTTCATACTGGTCACAATGAGATTTAAAATAGAGACTCATCATCACCTACTTATGGGTTATGAATAGCACTGCCTTGAAAAGGCCTGGTGGAAATTTGTGTGGAAATTGAAAGTGATGCGTCAGACACAGAAGCTAAGGAGGCAGACACAAACACTAAGTTGGAGGCCAAATTGCCTAAGCATTCTGAGCTTGGAACATGGTGAGACACCTTCCCCGCCATGCTCACAGTCATTCCAGGCCTCACTTCCAGGTGGAACAGTGAAATGGCTGGGTGGTATGGATCTAAGATTTAGCAGAATCTACCAAACACAGTGGTTTAATAATCCAGAGGCCTTCCCCGGCGCTGTGGTAGGTTGAATGATTGACCCCATTCTTCACGTGTCCCTCTACCTGGGCCCTTTGGCAGGTGGCTTTAAAGTCCCTGATATCAAGGCAGAGTGAGTGCACTTCTCCATCCCTTGACATGGGCTTGGCCCCCATTCTCCCGGAGGAATGCCAGTAGAAGGGACATGTCACCTCCAATCCAAAGCCTTAAGGAGAGCTTTGTATGTTTCCACTTGTCCTTGCCGTGAGAAGAACATGATATGGTTACCCCACTGGTCCAAGGAAGGAGTGAGAAAAGGGAAAGAGAGAAGACAAAGTAACTGAGCTGAGTCTGGATCAGCTAAACCCCAAATGATCTGAAGATGCCTGAGTGAGAGGAAAGGTAAGCTACATTAATTGCAAGAGTATTTTTTAACCAGCATCACTGTGGAAATCTTTGACCGACACAGCACTGATCCTGAATATGGCCTGTTTGAAGGAAGCACATGAATAATAGTGATGAGAAAATGAGAATGTGAGCAGATAATGGTTTTCACAAGAGGGGTTGACATCTCTCTCATTCTGAATATTATACTCCTTAATTGGGTCTTGGTCAAGGGTGAAGGGAGTTGCAGAATCCTGCCTTCCTGACCATATAGGAAACCACAAGTTCGAGTTCAATGATGACAGCTATTGGCTTCTTTGGAAAGCAACAAACATGCCATGTTTCATTTGAAAGAATATCAGATATTTAAGTAAAAAAAGACCTTTGAGATGATCTATGCCTGACAGAAGTCAAATCATACGCTACTTACAAGGCAAGCCATTCAATGACAGGTCAAGTGCATCAGTTAAAAGGTTAGATTCTCGCTCAGCCAGCGTGGCTCAGTGGTTGAGCGTCAACCTATGAACCAGGAGGTCACGGTTCGATTTCCTGTCGGTGCATATGCGCAGCTTGCGGGAGGCAGCTGATCAATGATTCTCTCGCCTCATTGATGTTTCTGTCTCTCTCTCCCTCTCCCTTCCCCTCTGAAATCATTAAAAATATCTTTAGAAAAAGGTTAGATTCTCACTGAAATTTACCTTTTAACTTTACCCCTTGTTCCCAACCCTTCCCTCTAAAGCCACATAAAATGGGCCTCTTGACTTTTCCAATGCAGTATTTTAAAACACAGCTAGCTGTACATCTTTTCCACACCAAACCCTCAGGGTTTCCCCACAATTTTATGTTGACATACCTGGAGGAAGTGGCAGGGGAAAGACTTACCCACGATCATGTGGTTGCAGACGTCACAGAAAGTGGGCTTCTTGAAGATGTGCTCCTGAAAGGCGTGGGCCTTGGTGCTGCCTGGGTGCAGGCCAGCCCTGGTGGGCGTGGACGTCAGGCTCCCTGGGGTGGGGAGGGGGCTGGAGCTGGGGCTGACCTCAGCCAGCATGTCCCCTGGCAGCTTCGCGTCGCTGCTGGTTCGCTGGAAGAAGTTGTCAGCACTTTTGCTCCGTAGACTCTTGGTCTTGAAAGAAAGTGATCGTTTTAGTTTCTGGAGCTGCAATGCAATGACAGAACAGACGCTCTTATGATCGATCGTGCAGACTCATGCTGGGGGGAGGCGGCTGCTCCATGCACTGCACTGTTCCCACCGACACCCTCAGCCCCTGGAGGCTCATAGAGGTCTCTGTGTGGGTGGGCTGATGGCAGTGCCAGAGGGCACTCGGCAGCCAGACTACAGAAGGAGGTTCCTTGCTGCCTTAGCTTCTGCCACTGCTCCTCCTCCCTGCCTCCTCGCGGTCCCTCCAACGTGCTGTCAAAATATCCCATGGCATTGGATTTTGATACCACTTGCCTTTAGACTTTGAATTGTGGATTGCCTTTAGAATTTGAATTGTGGATTGCCTTTAGAATTTGAATTACCGTACAAACTCTTGGGCTCAAAGGCTGGGTCTGTAATGCTGGGGCCTTTGCTGGCCTTTCTCAGGGTCACTTAGATGCTGTTTGTCTCTTTACACAACAAAGCAGGCGAGGCTACTGTCAAACCCAGAATCAATCTGGCTTAACCATCCAGAGAACACAAACCAGTAACTCTCAGGCCTGCTTGGGTCTGAAGCATATGGATAAGTAACATACGTGGTGTGTGTGTGTAGGACACACTGTGGAATTATCTATTTTATATTCTCCGCTCTTGCCCTTGCCCTTCTGCTCATTTTTGACCATTTGGCAAACTAGACTATTTCTTCTTTGCCTCTGGGACTCATAAAAAAACTCGGAAAAGTTCTGACTTCCAAAAGTCTGGGGTTGGTCCAGTCCAAACCTCTAATCCAGTCCTCATATCAGAGCTAGAAGGATCTTTTGGAAACAGAGATGTGAGCATGTGTTTAAAATTCTTTACGAAGTTTCATTTCTTCTTAAATATAAAGATAAGCTCATTGTCATGGGCTCCAATGACTGGCACATTCTGGATCCCAAGGACAGTGTGCACCACGGTCCACCTTGCTCTGTCCAGCCCAGCCACAGTGGCCTTTTAAAAGTCTCTGGTATTTACTATGCATTTTTATCACATGCAGTTTTCCCTCTGCCCAGATAAAAGAAATGAACCACTTAGTGGCTACCTGACCTACATGCAACAGGTCACTTTGCCTTTAAGATAGTTCACATAAGGTGATTGATCTGGCTCTGCATCAAACCCCCAACTTCTCTCTAAGAAGATCAGAAAGATGTGATGACTTTAGTGCTGGGCAGTTGACTTCAAAAACACCACAATTCTCTCCCTTTCCCTTACCCATTCCCCTTTGCAATGTGACTGTATAGCTCCTCCCAGCAAAGGGGGAGCATGTCTCCCCACTTCTTGAATCTTGTTGGTTTGGGGAATTTGATCAATGGAAAGTGGCAGAAGCGACCTTAAGCGAGTTCCAAGCCGAGACCTCGAGGTGCCTTGTATGCTTCTGCTATCCCTTTGGAACTGTGCCAATCTGCCATATGAACAAACCCAATTCAGCCTGAAGGACGATATGAGACACATGGTCCAGTCACTTTCCATCACGCAAGTGAGACCCCAGGGGCAGAGCCACCTGCTTCCCTGCAATGACTAAAGGAGTCTAAACGAGACCAGAACTGTCCAGTGGAGTCCTGCTCAAATGGTCAACCCACAGAACACCAACTACAGAGATGGCTAGTCTTTTAAACCATTAAGTTGGGTGTCTATTGTGTGTACACGACACCACGCTGTTCTTCTGACTTTCCTAGTATGTGGTGGGAATGTACCTTGTTGCTCATTTGAAGTCGACTGTGGCCATGTGAGACCAACTTTGCACTTGAAGTTCAGAGGGGAGGCCCTGCAGGGTCCTCTAGAGAAGCCCCACTGAGCATCACCAGCCAGAAAGGGCTAGCCAGAGAAGCAGCAACGTCATCCACAGAAAGGCAGAAATGGTGGGCCAGCTAAGACTTTTCTTTTGTCTTGTTCCCTCTGCCCTACAGTCCACACGCACCAGAGGAGTTGGGGCTGTTGAGGAAGCAGGAAGAAGGAGGTGCTCCTGAGTTATTTTGGAGTCTGTTGCTGTACCCAAACCTAGCACATCCTGATGGATATAAGAGGATGGAGTCATGTGCCCCTGGGACACCGCACTTGTCTGGCAGCGGACCCTCCATCTCCAGCAAAGGTAAGTGAGAGGGAGGTATGAGTCAATCACTCTGAGACCGAGCCACACTGGGGTGAGGACCTGGGGCAGCAAAGGAGCAGAACAGACTTTCGACACTTCAAGTGCCAGAAGGCTAGATGCTGGCCTGGTGTGGAGAACGGGAGACAAATAGGAGGTGACACTGGAGTTTACTTTGAACAGATTTTAATAAAGTGACCAGGAAGTGAAGGAATCTGCTGAGATTTTGTCATGGGCTGTGCAAACCAGGGGGAGGGAGGTTGTCAAAGCCAATGCCATCACATCGCAAAATAAAGTCATTTTCTGTCCCCCCCGCCCTGAACCAGCTGTTCAGATGGTTCAATAAATTGGCTGCCCTTATAACAAAAATAGAACAGTAACACCTTCTCTGATCATGTCAGGGCACAATTAGGAAGGTAGCAGGAGACAACAAACATATGGAAGAGCTGAAAATTCTTTTTTTTAATGCTTATTGTAATTTTATTTTTCAATTACAGTTTACATTCTGTATTATTTTATATTAGTTTCAGGCATACAGCATAGTGGCCAGATAGTCATATACTTTACAAAGCATTTTCCCCGATATTTCCAGTCTACCCCTGGTACCACGCTATGCTGTACTTCACCTCCCCGAGATTTTCTAACTGCCAAGCTGTCAATCACTTCACCTTTTCACCCAGCCCCCATCCCTCCCCCCGCTGGCAACCGTCAGTCTGTTCTCTGTATTTATGAGTCTGTTTCTGTTTTGTTTGTTTGTTTATTTCGCTCTTTAGATTCCACACATAAGTGAAATCACATCATATTTGTCTTTGGGAGAGCTGAGATTTCTACATGATACAAATGGAAGGAGGGCGATGGGGCAGAACAGGGGCGGAGGGAGCTGGGAGTGTGGAGCCAGCCTAAGTGTTCCACCAGATGATCCCTCTTCATCTTCCCAACCATCCAATGAAGAATTTGTTATTTCCCCCTGGAGAAATGGAGGCCGAGAGAGGTTAAAAAACTTGTCCAAAGCAGGCTGGTGTGGCTCAGTGGTTGAACTTCGATCTATGAATCAAGAGCCATGACTGGTTCAATTCCCACTTAGGGCATATGCCTGGTTGTGGGCTCGATTCCTAGTGTGGGGCATGCAGGAGGCAGCCTATCAATGATTCTCTCTTATTAATGATGTTTCTATCTCTTTCTCCCTTCCTCTCTGAAATCAATAAAAAATTTTATGCATATAAAAAAACTTGTCCAAGGTCACACAGCGTAGGTGAGTCAACACCAAGGTTCAAAATTAAATCTGCCTCCCTCTAACCCTCATGCTGGTGAGTTGGCAGAGATAGATGTAGGGATGGAGAGAGCTACCCGTCTCTCCCAGGGGGATGGAAGTACTGGTGGTCAGTGAGGGTGGGAAGGGATGCAGAGTGGGAAAGAAAATCTATTTGGAAGCTACTTCCTTTATTTTATATATTTCAGATTTCTTAAAAAGAATAAAGGGGCACCCCTTGTTGATCAAAGTGAAGCATCAGGCATCCCTGTCTGGTTTCTGCTGCCAATGCAGGGAAGGCGATGGGCGACACCTGCAAGTGTGCAGTCTGGCCTCCCGCAGTGCTCACGTGCTGCTTTTCTCCCTTCAAACCCATCCATCACCTGCTGCTCTTTGTACTCCAGAGTTGAGTACGATGCCAAGAAACCTGTAGCGTTATCCGTGCGCTGAGAGATGTAGCTGGAAATTGTCAGACCTTCAGAGCCTGCCTGCTTCAAAAGCGGGAGAATTGGCCTTGGAAGCCAAGGTGACATTTCTTATTCAAGTGGACAGCTTAAGAGAAATGCCTACAAGTTAAACAAAGCCTGAGCAGCGAGCTCAAAGGCACATGCTTTCTTCAATTACCCCTACAAGAGCAGAGGCCAGATGGGAAGATACAAAACGCAGAAATAGAAGCAAACTCTGATAATAGCAGATGTCACAAAATGATTAGCTTCCACACACCACTGCCACCTCCCATCCATTCTGTTTATAACAATAATGGTAAAAGGAACAGATAGTCTGGAGACCTTTACCATGTGCTAGAAATTGCTCTAAATACCTTACTCCCTGCAATCACCCCAGGAAACCTATGACTAGAGAATCATTCATTCCTTTATTAAAATAGTTCATTTAATGAATGGGCTACTACAATGAGTTAGACATAGTCCTTGGCTTTGGGGATATAGCAGTAAAATAAGCAAATTCCTTCTCCTTAAGGTTTTAATGTCTAGTGGGTAGAGATAGAAAATAAATAATCGAAGATATATAATAATAATATGGGTAGGGGTAACAGCCAGAGCCAGGCTTTAGAAAGTGACAAGCAGGGCTTCTGGGACAGGTGACATTGGAGCAGAGACATGAAGGAAGTGAAGGTATGAGCTACTTTGGAGAAGAGCATTCTGGGTAGTGGGAAAACCCAGGGCAAAAGCCCCTACAAGAGAGCAAGGTGGGGTGCTTGAGGAACTCTAAGAGGGCAATGTGTCTGGAACAGAGTAATGAGGGAGAGAAAGCACAGAGAGGTCAAGGGCAGGCTTCATGCTGGAATTTGCAGGTCATGTCAATGGCATTGGAATTTATCCTAAGGGTGATGGCTTTGAGCAGGGACGTGACAGGGCCTGATCCTTATTTCAAAAAGGTTACTCTGGCTACTGTGTGGAAAATGGACTATAGGAGGGCATGGTGGAAGTAGGGAGATCAGTTGGGAGACTCTTGCAGTTATCCTGGTGAGAAGTAATTTTGGCTTGGCCTAATATAGTAAGATGTGGTTGAATTTGGGGCACAATTTGAAGATAGAACCAATTGGATTTATTGAGGGACTGGATGAAAGTATGAGGAAAAGAGAAGAGTCAATAATGATTTCAAGAATTTGGGCTTAAGCAACTAGGTAAATGGGGGCCACTTCCTGAAAGAGGGGACACCGGAGAAGAAGCCAGTGGTGTTGGGAGCCGGGTGGGGATCAGAGTAGAGTTTTGGGTAAGTTTGAGATGCTTGCTTCGAATCCAAGTGTTGCTGCCAAGTAGGCAGTTAAATACACGATTCTGGGATTCAGAGGACAGGTCCAAGCTGCAGTAACACACTTGGGAGTTGCAAGCAAATAGATGGCATTTGAAGACATGAGACTAGATGAGATCACTGCAGAGTGAGTGCAGACACTGAAGAGAAGTGATCTGAGGACAGAACCCTGGACGTCAAGAAGATTAAGAACAAACAGTTAGATGTCAAGAAGATTAAGGACAAACCGAGAAATCTGAGAAAGAGGGGCTAGTGAGGAAGGAGGACAAAAGAGAGGGATGTTTTAGAATCTATGAGAAGAAAGGATTCAAGAAAGAGAGAATGACCGGCAGCTTCCAATGGAGCTTAGATCTCAAGTCATTGGAGGTGGAGGGGTTGGCCATCGCATTTGGCAAAAGGAATGTCTTTGGGAGATCTGGATAGGTCCCTAAACAGGAACTTAACGTATTCGGTGAAGGGGTAGGATGAAAACCTAACTGACCTGATTTTAAGAAAGAATGGTTGGAGGGGAAGTGTGTTGGGGGAAAGCATGGGCAGTTTTGCTATAAAGGGGATGAGTACAAAGAGGCAGTCATGGAGAGGTTTTCTGTTTTGCACTGTTTAAACATGGAAGATTATTTTAGCATGTTTTTAAGGACTCAGGAGAGAAGTGATGACCTTGAGTAGACGAGAGGTAATGAAGTGCAGCGCCTGGGAGGAAAGGTTGACTTTCAATTGGAATGAGGCAGTTTGTCCATCAGGAGAGAGATGCATAAGGAGACAGTTGCAGTTGGGTGGATCTTCTCTTTTGATTGTCTCTGTTTTTATCAATGAAAATGGAAACATGTCTGCCGGAAGCCAATTCCAGCATGACAGCAGGGCCGAATCTGGGAATGGCTGATGGCATTTCCCCAAACCTGAATAGGATGCATTAAATTGATTGTCTGCTGCCAGGCAGCTCAGGGCATCTTAATCTAAATGTTATTGCCTCCTACTGGCCAAACACCCGAACAGCCTTAGGCTA
>NW_006287904.1:3991882-3992901 GCF_000327345.1 Myotis davidii | reverse complement strand
TTAGATTTTTTTTTTAGATAGGGCTGTGCCTTTGGTCGAAATGCTCACTCTTTTCTTTGTTTTCCTGAAAAGTTATTATTAAATCAATTGATGACAAGGAAATAGGTTATTTGTCATGCTGCAGCAAGCTGAACAGTCCCTGCGAATTGCCTCTGAAACCCAGCTCCCTTCACACTCCGTCAGCCACGCAGATTCACTTCTATTCCTAGTTAGGCTGTGGTTTGTTAGAGCTCTTCCCACACTCGCCCTAAATATTTCACCCAGGGCTCTGCAGGGAGGGAGTGAATATTGGGGTCTTTAAACATGTAATACCTGTAATGAGGACTAACTTTCTTGCCAAGATTTTTACCCACCAATAGCCTCATTTCCTTTGAGGCAAGCACAGTATATTCCAGCTCATGATTTGATTTAGTTTGGATAGAGATGTCGTCAGAAATCATCTTCTCGCATCTACCTGGCTCTATCACAGCGGCAAAAACCTTTCCTTTGAGGCAAGCACAGTATATTCCAGCTCCTGATTTGATTTAGTTTGGATAGAGATGTCAAGTTGGAAATCATCTTCTCGCATCTACCTGGCTCTGTCACAGCTGCAAAAAACGAGTGGTCAATGTGAGGAGGAAACTGGTCTTGCAAGGCGTGTCAGGCCACAAAAACTGAACAATGCACTGCCCTGGGTGGGCGGTGGGGAGGTCATTATCGCTGGCCCCAGGACAGATCATCTGATATGACTTGGGAACCCCCAACACCTGGGGGCCTTCCTGTAAGTCCACAAGGGGGCGGAACCATATCTGCAAGACAAAGACCCCAGAAGATTATAAAAAGCGAAGCCTCTGTATGTTAACTTCCCCCTGATTTGGAAATTATTCCCAGAGTCCACTAGTCACTAGTGTTAATAAATGGGTTCCTCCCTTTCTCTAGGAAGCGTGCTCGGTATTTCTTTGCTCTTCTGTAACAAATGAATGTATCAGTAAAGCAACAGCTCTGCCACCAATGCGTTGTGTGGTTTGAGCAGGTCCCTG
>NW_006287904.1:3981755-3991833 GCF_000327345.1 Myotis davidii | reverse complement strand
TTCATTTTATGCTAGGAAAAAGGATACTGAGGGATTTAACAAAAATAATTATTGGAAGAAAAGGGGGCTTGCTGTGGTCCCCATGAAATATACCACTGGCATGCCTCAGGCCTACCAAAGTCAGGTGAGGTTGGGAGAAATGAGTCTTGAGGTATGGGGTCAAACTTCAAGTCCATGTAAGAATTGGAGGGAACAGACTCTGATTTAGAAATTATTTCCCGGAGCCCACTAGTCACTAGTGTTAATAAATGGGTTCCTCCCTTTCTCTAGGAAGCGTGCTTGGTATTTCTTTGCTCTTCTGTAACAAATGAATATATCAGTAAAGCAACAGCTCTGCCAGCAATGCATTGTGTGGCTTGAGCAGGTCCCTAAAGCTCCTTGACTTGGGTTCCATCAGTTAATGGAGAGGATGAGCTAACAGACAGCTCTGGCAATTCAGCACAATGAGGGAATACAAAAGACCTTCAACAATCTCTACTTATAGGAAGTTGAAGATCTAATCTGGGGACAAGTAGCAATGCTTAAAACTATCTGAGGGTGACACGAGACCCTGTATTTGTATTATCAAGTGATGAGTAGAGTGTTTTGATTGCTGTCTGCTCTACTTTGTCAGAAAAGGGAACGATCAATGGGGGCTGGAATAGTCAGAGACATTCTTTCAAACCTTGAAGGATGAGTTTGCTTCTGTTGTTCTGTCCAGGTTCCTGAAATGCTCTTTTCTTTTCCAAGTTTGCTAACTTCTCACTTCCAAGGTCATTTCACAAGGGACTTGCCCTAACCTCAATGCTCCATCTCCCCTACCATCTTCAGAGCACTAATTACTCTTTTTTTAAAAAAATTTTTTATTTTGAAAACTTTTTAACCCACAGAAAATTGACAAGAATATTTCCAGGAATGATGATAATACCTCTCACCTAGATTTACCAATTATTAATATTTTGCAAAATTTGCTTTTTATTGTTCTCTCTAAAATATAGGTATTATTGCAATTGTTCTTGTCATTGCTATTGTTATCATTACTGAACTATTTGGGCATAAGTAGCAGTCATTATGACCCTTTATTTCTAAATACTTCACTGGGTATCTCCCCAAAACCAAAGTATTTTGTTATGTAAATACAATATAAAAATTAGTCTTGCAACACTACTATCTAATATGCAACTCATTCAAATTTTGAAAATTACACATATTTTGAAAAAATATTCTTCACAGCATTAAAAGGTCTGCTTCTAACATACAATATGCATTGCTTTTAATTTTCATGTATTTTTAAGTCTCATTTAATGTGGAATGGTGTCTCAGCTATTTTTTCTCTTTTGTGACATTTTTTATTTTAAAGAGTACAGAACAATTGTCTTGTACCATGTCCCCCAATCTGGGTTCATCTGATATTTCTTCATAAGTAGATTCAGGTTACATGTTTTTGGTAGAAATATCACAAAAGTGATGCTTTGACCTCGGTATGTCATATCAGAAGGCATATGATATTTATTCCTGACTTTGTATTTTATATCATATACTCATTTACTTGTTTGTTGATTATCTGCCTCCCAAGCTAGAATGCAGGCTCCATGAGGGCTGAGGTGTTTCACAGGCTCACACACTTCTCAGCACAGTCACGTGAGCCCTGGGAGCACTGGGAAGCTTCTGCTCTACTCATCACCTATCCAAGGTGGGACATGATTGAGTCCTAGAGCTCTTGTTTTTCACGTTACCTATTCATTCAGAAGTGGGGGACGTGTGTGATTGGTGGAGAGGAAAAGCAAGGTGGAGGCAGAGTGTAAGCACAGACCACTGTTCACTTTCCCATTGCAGGTTCTCAACCCAAGGGTGGGCCCGAGCTGGGGTGTTTGTGGATCGAAGCAAGGAGGAGGTCTGGTGGTGGGAATGAGGGGAACAGCAGCAAAAAAAGAAACCCCAAACAAACAAACAAAAAACAATTGTCAGACTAACATTTTGCTTCAGATGGACTGAACTTTTTATTGATTTCAGAGAAGAAGGGAGAGGGATAGAGAGATAGAAACATCAATGATGAGAGAGAATCATTGATCGGCTGCCTCTTGCACTCTCCACCCAGGGGATCAAGCCTACAGCCTGGACATGTCCCTGACTGGGAATCGAACCATGATATCCTAGTTCATAGGTTGACCCTCAACCACTGAGCCAGGCCAGCCAAGCTGGACTAAACTTTCAATAGTTGACAATGAGATTCTTATGATCAACAGCTATGACATATGCCCAAATGGTAAGAGGCAATGAACAAAATTCTAACCAACCCTGTTAGAAGAGTGTGAGAGGAGAAAAATAAGGCTGATAGCTGAGGGCACCACACTGAGTTCAGGCCCTCATAAACTGGTTTCCTTATCTCTATGTAAGAATGATAATTAGGGGCAGGAGCAGAACTTGAACCCCAGCTTCTGAGTTCACATCTGCAGTCCTTTCCCATAGCCTGATTCTGGTGTTTTGTATGATAGTAACTCATAATATTTATGTCTTGAAAACATGTGGCTAATAAAGTCAACTTGTATGCTGCATCCTTTGTGTGTCTCCTACACTGTGCATGATCCTTGACTGTTCATTTTCAAAGCACTGCAGAATGCTCACATTTACAGGAATCTAGTGAATGGTTTCGATTAGACAGCTTGCAGCTTTAAAGGCTGCTTGGAGAATCACCGACTCTGTTTAGGGACTCATCCGGCCTTGCTCTGGTTTTAACAATCTATCTCATTAAGGTAAGATAAGGGCAGCTTCCTTTGCCAAATGAACAACAAAACACTGCTTCTTCTAGATAAGAAAACAAACCCAGAGTCAGAGTATACCAAATGAAAGACTACAGATTTTAAACATTAGCTCTTAGGTGTTGGAGAATTATTCTGAACTTTCGATTTAGTAGGCTCTGGATCGCTTTTCTATGAAAGAGCAACCCAGTGATGAATTGCACAGTTTATTTCTTTTTTCCAACTTTTCACTTGAGAATAATTTTACTCAGAAAATTTGCAAAATACCTTTCACCTACTTTTCCCTAATGCTAAGTCTTATATAACCATAGTAAATCAGTGGCAACCAGGAAATAAACATTGATATAAAACTATTAACTAATGAACAGTTCTTATCAGAATTTTGCCAGTTGTCTCATAATGTCTTTTTTTTTTTTTCTGGTCCAGGATCCAGTCCAGGATTGCACATTGCATTTGTGACTGGGAATAGAACCTGTAACCTCTCAGTGTGTTGGACGATGCTCAATCACTGAACCACACCAGCCAGGGCTATTTTATTTTGAAAATATATTTTAAAATTTTTAAAATTACAGTTGATGTACAATATTATATATTTCAAGAGTACAACCCAGTGATTAGACATTTATATAATTTAAAAAGTTGATCCCCGTGATAAATCTGGTGTCTAGTGACACCACATACAGTTATTAAAATATTATTGACTATATTCCCTATGCTGTTCTTTACATCCCCATGACTATTCTGCAACTTCCAGTTTGTACCTCTTAATCCCTCCACCTTTTTATCCATCTCCCCAACCCACTCCACCTGGCCACTGTCAAAATGTTCTCTGTATCTGTAAGTCGGTTTCTGTTTTGCTTGTTCATTTATTTTGCTTTTTAGATTCCACAGTTACAAGTGAAATCACCTGACATTTGTCATTCTCTGTCTGACTTATTTCACTCAGCGCAATAGCCTCTAGATCTATCCATGTTGTTGCAGATGGCAGGATTTCATTCTTTTCCATGGCTGAATCATATTCCATGGTACATATGCACCACTTTTTCCTCTCATCTACTGATGGGCACTTAGGTAGCTTCCATATCTTGGCTATTGTAAATAATGCTGCAATGAACATATCGATGTGTATGTCTTTTTGATTTAGTGTTTTGGGTTCCTTCAGATAAGTGCCCAGAAATGGAATTGCTGGATCCTTTTTTTGTCTGTTGTTATTTAGCCTTTGTTTTAAAGTTTATTTTGTTTGGTATAAGTATTGCTATCAAGTGTTGTTTTTTGTTTGTTTGTTTCTTGGTTTCCATTTTAATGAAACACCTTTTTTCATCCCTTTACTTTCATTCTCTGTGTGTCTTTCTATCTGAAGTGAGTCTCTAGTAGACAGCATATGTAAAAGTCTTGTTATTTATTCAGCAACCGTATGTCTTTTGATTGGAGCATTTAATCCTGGCTGGGGCCACTAAGCAAGATGCACGGGGCATGCTGAGGCCAGGTGCAGCTTATTTGGGATTTGTGAACCTTTGAGTGATTTTAGGAAAGTCAAAAGCATGAGCCAAGATTGGCTGTTTCTATGGAAAAGCCACTGAAAACTGCTTGGGTTTGGCTGGCCAGTTGGATGGGGCGGGGTCTCAGACACTAGGGCGGGGCTAACAGTGTTGTCTATGTAGTTGGAGTCTCAGCCTATGGCTCCCACCCGCTTTGCTGGGGGAGAGCTCTGCAAAGGAACTGCAGCCGCTGCCAGCACTACTGTGGGAGAACGCTGCCCCTCCAGCCTGATGCTAGGCACCTCAGCTCCTTCCTGGATGTCCCTGGTGCCTTGTGAGCTGCTGCCCCATCGCTGGAGCTTGGAGTGAGTGTGGGTAAGTCTGGGAGTGAGCACAGGCCCATTAAGGGGAATGCCTGGGACTCCAGCAGCCCCCGCTGCTTTTCACTGTCATAAGTTATGGGGACTTTTTCTTCCCAGCCCTAGGACCCTGGGCTTGGGGGCCTGGTGTGGAGGTGGAACCCCTTGCTCTTCACGGGGGAACGTCCACAGCTGAGATATCTCTCTTGATTTTTATCTGCTACACCTGGGTGTGGGACCAGCCTGTATGCCCAATGGTGATGTTCTATTTCCATTAGTCCTTCTGTATTTATTTATCTTGCCATTGAAGTCAAATCCAGGAAAACATCTCTGAGATAACTATCCAGAAGCTTGGAACTTATGTTTTCTTCTGTGTATTCCATCTGCCTCTTTGCCCCTCCCACCAATCTCTATGTGGCTTCTTTAGATCCTTAGTTAGAGGATTCTTTTCAACGAGGAGGTTCTAAATGATGGTTGTTCTATAGCAAGCATGTCAAACTCAAAGGCTAACATGGGCCAAATAAACAAGGTTTATGTGGGCCGCACAAAAAACAAAAGCTTCAATGTTCATAGAAACGTAAGTTTATTTTGATAGAGACATGCTGAACACAAAGGGATAAAATAAAGGAGTAATCATTAACATAAAATAATAGAACATTTTAATAAAAATTAATAAGAGAAATGAATGCAACATGTATATAGTAATCAGTCATTAGCGAATGTTGTAGTTCATTGTTAATAATTATGTACAATAGGATATTGTAAAAATTAAGTTATGAAATTTTTATTAAAACATTTCTTACATACAGTTATATTAGCTGGGCCACAAAAAATATTAGTTGTGGGCTGCATGTGGCCCACGGGCCATAAGTTTGACATGCTTGTTCTATACCTTAGCTGTAATTTTGACGTGGTTGTGTGAGGTTCTGAGTACCATCTTTGCCGATGCTGCCATCTTGACCAGAAGATCTACTAGCCAGTGTTTTGTAGAATGTTCTTTCATTGGGTTTTTCTGACATTTCCTCACTGTTAGATTGAAGTTATGTATTTCTGGTAAGAATAGGACAAAAGTGATGCCTTCTTCTCAGTGCAGCAATATGATGTCAATATGTCCCATTACATGTGATATTGATTTTGGTCTCTGGGTTGAGGCAATATTTGCCAGGTTGTTCCACTGTAAAATGACTAGTATTCTCTTTGGAATGAACAAATACTTTGAGACTATGCAAATATCCTGTTTGTCATCAAACATTTGCCTTCTAATTTTAACATCCATTGATGATTCTTGCCTAAAAAACTTATTACCCGGTGTTTGCCCAATGGTGATGTTCTATTTCCATTAGTCCTTCTGTATTTATTTATTTTTGTTTATCATGCCATTGAAGTCAAATCCATGAAAACATCTCTGAGACCAATATCCAGAAGCGTGGTACTTATGTTTTCTTCTGTGTATTTCATGTGGCTGACGTGGGCAGAAACTAAATGCTTAAAGCTTAATCACTTTTTCTAGCAAGTTATAGATCTTTTTATTGATATGTAAATGTTGTGTAGATTTATAAAAACTCTGTCATTTGTGTGGTATTTTTCTCAGTTTGTCATTCAACTTTGACATTATTCACTGACTGTTATTAGGAGATATCTGTAACACTTTTAACAATAAAGGCAAATTAAAAAAATAAGGAAATGTAAAAGTAAAAAAAGTTATTCAGTAAAATGGAGGCATGTTTGAGAAGCTCTCATGGAATACCAAGTAAGGTGAAAATCATTAGAGAAGATACTATTAGAGAAGATATAAAGGAAAAATTGGGTCCTGAAGACTTCAGAACGACTGACTAGAGCAGAAACACTCAGATAAGAGAGTTCCTGGGCTAAATGAGGAAGGAAGATCAGATCTGTCAGGAGGGCACCATGTTGTGTCGGTCAGCCCACTGAAAAGAAACATCTCTTTTCCTGCCAGTGGGTTAGAGTGTCCTGTCAGAACCCTCACGTGTCAGCGTGGAGCAGGGCATCCAAGCACACAGGCAGGAAGATGGGCCATCCACGGAGAAAGAAACCCGAGCTTCACTTCAAACTCCTCTTCTAGGATATGAAACAATGTAAGATGAAGCTATGACCCAAGTGTTCTTAACCCAGACGAATTACCATTCATGAGCAAAGAAAACAAGAGATTGGAAACTATGGAAAACATGAAGCTTAAAAGGACTTGTGCTTGGAATAATTTAAACATGGTTGAATTAAAAATGACTGCTATAAACAGTTCACAAAGAAAATTCACCTGTTATAAATACTTAATGAAACAGATGACACATAATTTAGAAGCGTCTTAACAGTAATAAAAATACCATGACTTGTAGTAACAAAACGCAAGCTGTGGAGGGGGGAGTGAGGATGGGGGTGGGGTGGGGGAGATGGAGGAGAAAGTCAGGCTGTGCTCGTTTCCTCATTTCATATGGAGGACAAGTAACAAGGACAACGACGACAATGGCACCTGGATTAGTTACACCTGACACTGGAGTCCTTACTTTGTGTTACATATAATTTAGAGCCTAGATGTATCATCTCTTTCAGGCTGCAATCCACCCTATCAGATAGATCCTATTTTTATTGCCCTCATTTAGGATATAGGAGGAGATGGATGTGCTATTCCATTCCCAATATTAATAATTAGGAGCACATAGTTGCAATGTGTTAGTCAAATTTTAAAAGTAGACATTAGCATATTTAAAAAATTGGACTGTCTTCAATTTATTGGGGAAAAAAGTTCAGATAGCAGAGTAGTTTTTTAAAAAAGAAAATAAAAGAGTGAGAGCATAAAAGCCTCCAGAAGCAGAAAATAAAATGACAGAGATAAAAATCAAACATATGACAGTAAATATTAACAGTTATATCCCTCATTAAATAAATTGAAAATGTAGATTAGAAGATCCTTACTAAAACCCAAATAACTCCTGGAGATTAAATAAGAGAATGAGCAAAGAGTGACAAATGCTGGCAAAGGAGATAATATTGCACAGAATAGAATTTAAGTTAAAAGAAGTTCGTGGGGCGGAGTGGGAAGTTAGTCAATGGTGAATGGTGCAATCATAATGAAGTTTAAACTGTTATGCACCAGATAACAGAACATTAAGAATATGTAAGAGGAAACTTTTAAACTGTAAAAATGAAAAAGAAAGAAATGAATCAGTAATGAAATACTTTAACTGGTTTCCTTCAATCCATGACAAATCTAACATCATAAAAGAAAGTATAAAATATCTGAACAGTTGAATTTATAACGTATTTCTAATCATGAGTATCAAGCTCTTTACACTTCAGTAAATACATATTCTTTTCAAGGGCCTGTAAGACACCCACCAAAAATTATCTGATAAGCAACCACAAAGGAATCCTCAATGAGTTCCATAAAATAGATGATTAGACAGGCTACATACAATGAGCACAGAGCTGTAAAATAAGAATTTAATAATCAAAAGGCAAATAACATAAAAACACCTAACTAATTGGACATTAACCTCCCCCTTCTCATTAGCTTGCAAGTGCACACACACACCTACTTCTGTATTACAGTGCTCAGAAAATAATGATGGGAATAATAATCATAAAAATTGAAGAGATATAATCATGGTTGTATTCAGGAATGATTGCAAAGGCATAAAAGCTTTCATCACAAATGACAGAATGAAATTTGATGAACTATGAGTACAACTAAAAATTATAGAACAAAGCAAGTACAAGTAAATCAGGGGCCAGTGCTGAATAAATAAACCCCAAAATTAAAGAAAATCATAGATAAATCCAAGAACTAGTTTTTTGAAAAAAGAAATTAAAAATAGAAAAAAAGTCTAACCAAGAAAAATGAAAAACATCTCCACTAAAATATGCAAAATTTTGAATGATAAAGGAGGTATAATCACAAATACAAGTGATTTGAGATCCTTTACTCATATACTTCAAAATTTGTATTAAAAGGATGACTTTCCAAGAAAATATACATTGCTAAGATTAATTTAGAAATGTCAGAATAGCTGATTAGCTATATTACAACAAAAATGAGAAATTCCTTTAAAATAATTATCTGCAAAAAGGTGGCTGGACCCAATTTTCAATGGGCAAGTTCCCCCAAAATGTAAAGGACACATAAATTCTATGCATAGATACAAATGGATGTATCTACGCATAGAATTTCCAAATTCTGTGTTCCAAATGCATGCTGTTGTTCAATCTAAGATAAGCACCAATGCTAGAAGTCAATGATGAGAAGGTGCCCCAAAGTATAGAAACATCCACATTCTACAAACCTATTCCATTTTTGAACATGGAGAAAAACATTCTAAATACCGTACTAGGAAATCAAATAAATCTATGTATTGAAATAATGACAATATGGCCAAAGGTTTTTTTCTAGGAACAAACATTACTATTTACATTATTCTGTTTTTCTTTCCCCATGGCAGGCTCTTTTAGCTGTATACCCAACTTCCTTTTTCTTTACTCCTCTTTTTCTTACAAAACCTCCATTATGTGTCTAGCTTTCCTTACAGCTGGAAATGACCCCATGACACAGTTCTGGCCAGTGAAATGGACATGCAATGTAGATTTCCCCAGAGAGTTGATTTCTTAATCAAAGAGAGAAGACTTAGGTGGCCCTGCCTTTCTTTTTTCCTTCTTTTCTTGGACATTAGACATGGTGTCTAAAGCCACAGCAGCCCTCCTGCTAACTCAAGACAATAAACAAGAGGACATAAGCCAACTGGGGAAGGTGGCCAAGGAGGGAAAAGGAAGATTCATATGGCTTTTGTTTAACAAACCCATACTTGTTTAAATTATTGTTAAACTAGAGGCCCGATGCACTAAGATTTGTGCAAGAATAGGCCTTCCTTCCCCTGGCTGCCCGCACCGCTTTGCTCCGGCCTGGAACTGCCTTTCTGCCTTCACATGCTACTCAGAGGCCCGGAGTGGCTGGGGTGGGGTGGAACGCCTGCGTCGTCGCCATGGCGATGACACAAGTGTCCCGGCCCATCTGCCGCCATCTTTGTTGCCTCAATTTGCATATTCCCTTCTTATTGGCTGTGGGTGCCGCCATCTTTGTCATGAAGTGACAGTCAATTTGCATATCCTGTCTTTATTAGATAGGTTCTTTGGTTACTTTTAGCCAAAATTATCTTTAATTCCTACAGCTGATATCTTTAACTGGTACAGCATATCAGTGGTTATATGCAGATTTTTAAGAGTCAAAATATTATTGCAGGAAAGTAAATCACTGCAAAATTGTGAAATATGAAGAGACTGACACTCAGAGAGGTTAAGTGTTTGCCCATTGTCATGCTAACAGTAAGTGGTGAAGTCAGGAATCAAAATCCAGGTCTCCAAAATTTATGATTGTGCCCCATCCGTGTTGCTTCATCGCAGGATGTGCGTGCTGCTTGCTGTCACACCCCTTGGCCTACTGGAGATTCAGGGACCTCTCACTACTGCCCCTCAGAGATCACACCCGAGGAACACT
>NW_006287904.1:3964944-3981744 GCF_000327345.1 Myotis davidii | reverse complement strand
TCCTAGGCTTAACTCCCATGGCCTCACTTCCTATGATGGGGTTCAACTTTGTTGTAAAAATATTGCCTATCTTGCTTGGATACTTCTATAAGAGCCACTTTATAGCATTCCCTACCAGCACCCTTCGATCTTGGTCATTCTCTCAACCAGAGATGGGACTGTATTTTGTGTGTTTGAGGAATGATAAGGAGCTTGGCTGTTCGATGACTTGAATAGACTGAGAGAGGAGGAAGCAAAGGATAAAGATAGTTACAATGCAGAGCCTAGAATAGATCCTGTAGGACCTCAGAGGCCTTGGTAAGGATTTTGGATTCATTCTCCGTGTGATGTGAAGTCATTGTCAGACTTTGAGTGAGCTGTATATTAATAAAGCATTGCACTGGCTTATGTGTGGAGAAAGGACCACCATTCTATAGGCATATGGTGGCTTGAGCAGGGCCATGGCAGTGCAAATGGTAAAAAATAGTGTGTTTTGGACATATTTTGAAGTACAGTCAACAAGATTTCATAATGGGTTGGATGTAGGGTGTAAGAGTGAGTAACCAAGGATGAGTCCAAGGCTTTTGGTCTGAGCAGTTGCCACTGGAGAAGCGGCCACTCACTGAAACGATGAACAGTGGGAAGAAGTGTGTTTGATGGAAAGAGGGGACAGATATCAGTCAGTTGTTTTCGATGGGTTAATCTTGTGATGACTCAGGTATCCATGTGAAGATGTGGTGTAAAGACACTTTAAATCCTCTAAATTTACAGTCCTAAGTACCACACCAAATTGTTTTTATAAGCCAGAGGCCAGATGGCAAGGCACCAGAGTGAACCGTATGAATTATGAGATATGTTTGAAGATGAAGACAAAGATCAATCAGGAATTACAAACAGCCCGAGTGTCTAGCTTTTCAATCTCAGTTTGCTGCTGCACCCATCACGATGTTACCAAGATGGGTATGTTTATTTGTTTGGTTAATTATCTCAGCCTCAGATATGTACCAATTCTATTTTAATGCAGATAATAGAACTGCTCCCCTTGAAGATTTTCTCCAAAACAAACAAAAATATATAAACATGGTTGTTTTACAGCATGGTAATGTAACCAATGACAAAGGGCTCTGGGGAACTGATTGCCCAAAATGGTCACGCTGCCTGGATTTGAATCCTGGTTTGGATTCCTTGTAGCTCTATTAACCTCTTCATGAGTGGAAAACACAGGCTGCAGAGATGATTCAATCAGACAATCTCCATAAAGCACTTAACACAGAGTCTGGGACATAGTTGCAACCCAAGAAATATTAGCTGTTATTTCTTAAATTCACAGAAGCATGCAATACAGACACACAACCCACTGACCCCATATCTTTACAGCCAGGCACTGATAAACACACAGTAGTTAATCTACATCTGTGGTACGTGCACACATATGCTCTAGAAACATGCCTTAAATTTTCTCATTCCCTCACTGCCTGTCTTGTCTGCCTTTGACTTGATGACATTTTCTTGTCATGCTTTTCAAGAATGGAAAGATTATTTTTCTTTTTCTTCCAAGAGCTGGCTGTTACTACGGATGCCTGCCATGGCTCACGGCTGGCTGTCCTCCTGAATGAATGACAAATACTCTCAGTATATAATTCTTCTCTAAAAATAGACCACCACGACGATCTTTAGCTTTAATTCTCAGTTCCACACACCTTGGGAAGAAAAATTCCATTCTTCTTAGAGATTTACTGCTAATCTATCCCAAGCAATGTGACTTGGTGAAAATGAACAAATATCCTCTCCCATTTTGCAAAAAGCCCTAGTTTTGCCTCATCTGTTTATTTGATTTATATAAAGTAGAAATGTGGCAGGTTTCTTCTATCAGTTGAATATTCATCTGTTTGGCTTTGGGGAGCCTTTAACCTGGAGTACTCTATCTGGATAATTTAATGCGTGACTTGCCTGCTCTGTCTTCCTCCAGATGCACATGAATGAATTGAGTGGGTACAGGATACCTTCAAAGTCAAAGTCACTGTGTGGAAGGAGCTAGATTACTCTTAGCACTATACTAGTAAGCCAACTAAACTTTTGATGGACACATCCCACAAGAGTTCACTTGGCTTTCTGGGGCAAGGCCTACTCAGTTCACATCATCTATACTCCTGCAATGCATGTTTTTAGCAATAAATAAAAAAAAATACAGCAACACTTGGAACACTGTATATTGGAAAAATGAACACTGTTGGCACAATGTTAACGGAGCCTAAGCATGAATTCTATTTATCTCCTTCCAACCTTAATATCCATAAACCAATTAAATTTGAAGTTGGACCACCCTGCTCCCCTGATTTGGGTTGGAACGAGGAAATCAATCAAGATCTTAAGAGGAGCATCTGAGATCTTGCTCTTCGGCCTATGTTGCCAGTTTGGCTCAAACAAAGTAATAAAAAAAGAGATCTTAATACCAAATCATTAACAGCTCCTCTAAAGCTGTCTTGGCACACTTACTCTGGATCTTCCACTGGGGAACCCAAAATCTGGAAGGCTACTGGAAATTTGTCAAATCTATATTTATATCCTAGATATCACTCAGTAAAATCAGGGGCAATGAATTTTGCAAATTGCATGCTGGTGACTTTGATATCATTCCCTGGACAGAGGTAGCTCCTCTCTGCATTACTGCTGTTTTTATCTTTGTAGTAGTCATCATCATTATCATTATTATTATTTCCAGCCTTAGTATGTGAAGAAAGGAAGAAAGGAAACTATATTTTGCGCGCGCGTGCGCGCGCACACACACACACACACACACACACACACACACACACACACACAATCATTTAGGTACCTACAATGGCAAGTATTAAAACACCCAGAGTCAACCTGGCTTAAGCAATCAGGATATTACCTCAGATAACACGAGGTGTAATGTAGGCAGACACTGGAGATGGATAAGTCAGTAGCAGAATGACATCATGGAGGACTCAAGTTCTTTTCATCAATTTACTTTGCCTTCCTCATTCCAGCCTTGAAGCTGGCTTCCTTCATGCTCCGAAAAGGCTACCTGTTTGCAAATATTCAGTGATGGCACCTTCCCTTAGTCTGTTCTCATCAGCGTGGAGACCCTTTCCCAGACTTCTCATCAGAATTTCCTTCTCTCATTGGCCAAAATTGTAACACACGTTCTTCCTCAACCAATCACTGGTGAGGTAAATGAAACCACCATGAGGATTTACCTCTTTGGTACTGACGTTGAGAACAATGTTTCCTAAAGAACATGGCTATAGAGAGAAAGGTGGAAACCCCAGAGCAGTGTTGGCATTTTATAAGACAGAAGAAAGGACATGGCTCTGAGATTGGCAACCAACAGAGTCTCCTAAATATACAGAGACCCTGGTGGAGAATAACTGGAATAGTGGTAGGGGAAGAAGGAGGAGTTGGAGGATGTAGAAGGGGAGGCAAAGCGAAAGAAGAAGATAAGAAGGACTTAGGGAGCAAGGGTATGTAATTCCCTCCCCTGGAGTGTGGGCAGGGCCAATGAATATGATGGGATAGTCACTCCCTTCGTTAGGTCCTATAACATGAGAAAGGTGTGGGAAGATCACTCTGGTGATTACTATGTTATATTAAACTCCATCCTAGCAGAGTGGAGTGAGACCATCCTGTTGGCCTTTAAGAAATATGTTCTCATGTCATGAGAGGAGGGTGGCCACGTGGGAAGCACCTGAGGTGGCCTCTAGTTACTGAGAGCATTCCTGGCCTGCAGTTAGCAAGAAAATGGAGACCTCAGCTATATAGCTGCAAAGAACTGAATTTTTCCAATAGCCTGTGACCTTGGAAGAGGACCCCAAGCCTCAGATGGGATAGCAGGGCTGGCTGACACCTCAATTTCATTCTGGTAATTGTCTAGCCAAATGGGCCCTCTGGCTTGTTCCTAGATTTCCGACCCACAGAAACGGTGAGATAATAAGTATGTGTAGTTCTAAGGTGGTAAATTTGAGGCATTTTGTTATGCAGCAATAGAAACTAATACACTGACTGTAGACTATTGGATGAGTGAGAAATAAACATATTCATTGTGTCAAACCATTAAGCTTTGGCGGTTCATAGCAGCTAGTGTTACCTTAACTATAAGTGGCATTAATAAGGATGCTCACAGAAAGGCAGTAAATGCCCCATCAATTGTGCAGGGACTGTCTCCTCTGGAAATCTCGTCCTAGAGATGGTCTTCTGAGGCTGGCCCACAGCACTGCTGTACCTGATAATGAAATGGAATTCCGAATAGCAATGACATATTAGTTGTCACCTCCAAATTACAGCACTTTTCATTTATGGGATCTGGCTTGCTCCAATTAATTAGAATCTGGGCCAGATACATAAAGCATGATACCTCTGAGAACCATCAGGACTGTCTGTCACATTTATGCAGTAGAAAAGGCATTGTATTTCTGGCAGGATCTAAGGGGTTTTTATTTTTATTTTTTTTTAGTGTGTGTGTGTGTGTGTGTTTTCTTTTTTAAATAAGGCAAGCATACTAACATCTATTCTACTCAAATAGGGAAATAGGATTCCAGCTTTTTTCAGCCTTAAAATGTCATATAACTTTTCGAATAGATTCCCTGGCTCTCATGAAAGTGAACATATACTTAATACCAGATACTGTGATGGTAATCCATATATAGTTTCTCATTCAATGCTTACTATACCCTGAGAAGAAAGTATGAATGAAAAAGGGGCTATGTACAAGTTTAGTGACCCAAAGTGACCCTTCCTCCCTCTCTCCCTCTCTCCTAATATATTTTCATAGATGGTACTAGAATATTATGAAGCTTAAACTGACAGGTGGCATTTTAATCCCACCATTGGAAATGAGGTCGAAGCTTATGCTCTCTCCATGGGCCTCTGTCTCTCGGCTGCTGTCCAGAGCCCAGGAACCAGGTACAGGAGCCGTGGGGGTAGCTTCAGGCTCTCTGTGCAGCTGCCCGACCAGGCTGTAGACAAACTTCCGAATGAAGTTTCAATGAAGAACCAGAAGGGGCCCTGCCATGAAGCTAGATGGCTTGGCATTTTGCTCTTGGATCCTGACAGACAAGTTTAAAATACCTCCCATCTTTACCCCATGATTTATTACAAATCAGAAGATCAGTTTTTTTGACTTCCTGCTATCTGCAAAGGTCACCTGATGGGTACTCTATGATAGGAACGTTGCCAAAGTAATTCTAATCACAAGAACAAACAGATCACAGATGAAACAATGTAAAATGCTTTCTGAGACAAATTCATAAAACCCTTAACATTCTAGAGCACTGGGATCATCAGAACCAGACGGATGCTATTCCTTCTGGAAGAAAGACCACTCACAATGATTAAGAAGCAGCACGTTTGAGGGGCTGCAGTGGGCTGAGGTGTGGTTCGACATGAAGCCTGTTGGCTTTTACTCATGTTCTTTCTTCTCTTCATCAGAAGAACCATAAATTGCATGTTCAATCCTCACCGAGGAGTATGTTTTTATTGATTTTTAGAGAGAGAGGAAGATCGATGTGAGAAACATCAATCGGTTGCCTCCCATATGCACCCCTACTGGGGATTGAACCCACAACTTATTAGTATATGGGATGATGCTCCCACCAACTGAACCACCCAGCGAGGGCAACTGCACACTTTAATTTTGTGAGGTGGATTTTTTTTTCCCCTTCCCGCCCCCTTTTTTTCTTTTTTCTTTTTTTTTTGCTTTGTGCAACTTATTCATGAGATACTTATTTGATCATTTCACTTGCAGGCTATCTACCTGAGTAGAAGAGATAAAGTCCAATATAGCAGTTAGAAAAAAATTCACTCCATAGAAACTGCTAATAGTGAAACCTCATACCTAGGAATTTATCTTTTACAATGTTATTTGGAAGGTCATGTCCACTGGGGGTGATCACTAGCAAACTGATCAACATATTAAGCATCCGGTAAAAATGTATTAATGAAACAAATGAAACCAGCAACTTCAGCTTAATCACATTGCCTTTTGAATAAGAATGGAGGAATATCAAACCTATCAGGGCAGCTCAGCAACTGACTTCTAGAAAATGCAGCCAAGAACTAGGAAATGTAAGCAAAAATTCTGAGATGAATCATTAAGTAAAAGTTAAAAACCAATAACATACTACCCCCCCACCCCCCAAATCCTCTATTTAATTGCCTGATATTAGGTTCAATTTCTATTTTGCGTTAAGGAACATGAAATTCCAACTAGTTGGATGACTTATTTTCCAATACAAAAGCAAGTCACAAGCAGCAAATTAGAAGCCTCAAAGAGTCCTGCAGAGAGAGATGGCCTCTGTGTAGGGAGAGTTAGAAAAATGTTGGAATCACACCGCAGTATGGAGTCATTAGTACCAGGGAAAAAACTACAACATGCAAAAGTTCAATAACTGGTGTTTACAAGGGCGATTCTGAGTAATCAGGAAAAGGAAATTACAAAAACAATATAATTGCTTTGAAATTTACAAAGCATTTGCAGTTCTGTTGTATAGGAATGAAATTCCATGCGACATATTCTGCCTTTCACAGTAGGGAAATAGAAACCAGATTATAGAACAATTTGCCAGCAGAATTCCCAACAGGGAAATGCTTGGAACATAAAATGACATGTTCTCTCTTATCAGGAAGGCTTGCCTCTCCGGGATGCCTCCTCTCTTGAGCACCCTTGCCTGATGAGGTTTTCCCTGGACTTCTTTGTGATGGAAAGACCTCATTTCCCCAAAAATATGGAACTCCAAGAAAATGTTTCAGGAGGAAAAGTAGCAGCTAACTTTGCAAAGTAGTAATAATGTGTTATCAGAAAATTATTTTAGCAATTTCCAATCATGAATCTCATTGAAAAGACTCATTGCATTTGTGCCATGTGATTTTTGTCATTTTTCCAAGGAACTTTGCAAATTTCTTAATGAAACTCGGTAGGAAAATATTGTTCCACGAACAGAGATCCAATTTGCAATTGACTTTTCATATGTACACCCAAGTCATATATACCTCATTGAATGAAACTTTGGTTCAATATCTGCTGAAAAGATATAGTTAAAGAAACCAGTTCTAAAAATCTCATTAAGCTTATCAAACTCCAGGGTGAGCACTTCCATTGTACTTTTAGAAAAAAGATTAATCCAGGGAGGAGGAAACAGACCTCTGCCAAAACGATGATCAGCGAGGTTTTTCTATTATAGAAATAACAAGAGGCCCGGTGCATGAAATTCATGCACTCTTGGGGTGGTGGTGTCCCTCAGCCCGGATTGTGAGCGGATGCAGGCCAGGCTGAGGGACCCCCACTGGTGCACAATTAGGGCTGGGGAGGGACATGGGAGGTTGGCCAGCTGGGGAAGGGTCACAAGGCTCCAGGGCATGTCCGGGCAGTCTTGCTCAGTCCTGATCAGCCGGGCCTCAGCAGCATGCTAACCTATCAGTCGGAGCCTTCTGGTGGTCAGTGCACATCATAGCAAGCGAGTAAGTGGCCTTAGCATATCATTAGCATATTACTCTTTGATTGGCTGAATGGCCAACTGGATGACCTGATACTTAGCATATTAGGCTTTTATTATATAGGATAACTATTATTTACCAGCAAGACCCCCTGACTGAAGGATATTATTCCAACCCAAGGCCTTGCTTGTTGACCCACACCTGGTTTTACATTTTGTGGAGAGATGACTTATGCCAATGGAACCCCCAAAATCAAAGTCTTTTCTTGGACAAGTCTGGTCTTTGTTGCCATCTTCCTGCCACATGAGGAGATTACTGTGTTGATTACTGTGACTCACACCCAATCCTTCCACCTGAGGGTCGTCTGACAACCTATGGACCAAACAACATTGCAGAGAAGAGCTTCAGTAAAACACGGTGTTCACAGTCTGAATTCTTGATGACTTTGTTTCTACCTCATGCCATCCTGCTCCTTATTTTCTTTACTGCTAACATCGGCTCTTAAATGCTCTCTTGACTTCCTTACCTCACCCTTTGAGATTTTCCTGTCTCCGTGGTTTTCTCATCTTGCTAGTCAATTATTCTGGTCACTGACTTTATCTGTAGTCTCCGGCCAGAGAAGGGCCCTCTTGGTTGAACCCAGCGTCCACCCCCAATCAATCTCTGTGAAGTGACTCTCTGAGGAGGAACGGGGCAATTTCACTTGCCTTTGAAGGTTCTTTCCTGTGTGCTCTTTTCTCTTCCTTCCCATTTCCTCTCTGTCATTTTCTTAAGACTGAATTGCTCACCGCCCTGGCTCTAGGTTCTCTCTATGACAATCCATCCTTTGCTTCAATATTACAACATTAATGGTTCCTCTTATCCTCACCCTTCAAAGTGCAAATGTGAGCACTGCTGTTTAACTCTCCTGACTCCCAATCCAGATCTAAGGAACTCATGTTATATAAACAGAGAACTACAAACAAGGGTGTTCGCAGGATAGGAGCACCTAGCAATCCTGCCAAAGAGAATGATGAGGAGGCAAGGTTGAAGGAAGGTCTCTGGCTGGCCTACAATAACTCATTCAGAGAGGTTAGAAAGATTTAAATGAAATGGATAATTTTATAGCAAAATAGAAGCTAACCAACCTGACTTGAGCAAACTTAAAAAAAATAGAATAAAAAAAGTGAAAAGTTTCCCAATCTTTTTAAAAAAATGGGTGCTAGGTTTATGTATTATTGACAGTTTTTCCCCACCACAAACATTCAAAGAGGAGATGGGTTCTATAAACTGTTCCACAGAAAAAAACAAAGACATCCATGGAATCTTCACAAATCATTTTTAAAACTTGGCATATTCTTAAAAATAAAATCTGACCAAGGACACAAAGTTACAGTCAGAGAACAATCTCCCTTATGTACATAGATGTAAAAATAATAAAGCATTGGCCATCAAAACCCAGCAGTTTATTAAAAGAAAATCCCCATGTCCAAGTAGGACCTTTTCCAGGAATGTAAGAAGAGTTTAATATTAGGCTATCTATTAATATAATCCATCACATAAAGAGGCCAAAGGCTCCCCAAATCACATGATTACCTTGATACTTGCCAAGAAGTCATTTGAAACAATTCCACTTCCATTCCTGATGGAAATTCTTAGTAAGCTAAGGAACATTACCCTTCTTGCACACAAGAAAGACAGTCTTAATTTAATTGCCACATGAAAGGGAAATTGGGACTTGGTGTAGAAGGGGGGGCTTAAGGAATGATTTATTTGGAAATGAGTTTGTCTTGAAGTTAAATTTGCAAAAACCCACCTTATATTTCTCAGGCTGTATGTCTACATTTGCAGTGGTTTCCAGAGTGGCTTGAAATATAATAGAGCTGAGACCACTCCTTAGCACTAAAAATGCACAATGTACACTTATAGACAATGTACACTTACAGCAAAACATTGGTCCTACCCTAATCCCCCCAAAACGGGAGAGAATGAGAAAAGCAAAATTATTATTGGAGACATTATGACAATCTCCTATAATAGCTAGCATTTACTTACTCTGTACCAGGTGCTATGGTAAGCACTTAGCACACACTAACTAACTTAACCCAAGTGACAGCGCTTCAGAGGGCATTCTTATGCTCACTTTGCAGAAAGAACAGTGATGCCCAGGAGAGTCAAGGACAGAGAAGCGTGTTAAATGGCATCCCAAAGTGGCGCAATGGGATTTCAAGATGGCTGTGTCTGATTCCAGAGCCCACCCTCTGAGCCAGTAAGCAACACTATATGTCGTTACTAATGAATAAGAAATAGAATCTAAAGTATCTTAGATTATAAGGTTAATATAAAGCAAATTTCCTATGTCAGCTATAACCAGCTAAGAAAATATAAGAGATGGTTCTTAAGAGTAACCTAGCGTATACATACCCAGGCCAGAGCTAACAGAGAAGTAGGCAGGAATTATTTGAAGAACATTACCAAGCATATGTGAATGGCATAAAAGACATTTTAGTCACTAAAGATATATACTATGTTCTTGGATGAGAAATCTCATTATATGTAAAGATTTCACTAAAATGATCTTAAAAGTATAATGCCATTACTTTCAAAATGTAATTTTTATAACTTGAAGGAAAAACAAAAAGGCGAGTACAGCTAAATAAATACGTAATAAAACTCCTAGGAGGGTACTTATATTATCAATTGTCAGTCTATTATAAAGCTACAATAATTAGCCCTGGCTAGTTTGGCTCAATGGGTAGAGCATTGGCTCATAGACTGAAGGGTCACAGGTTAGATTCTGGTCAAAGGTACGTACTTTGGTTGTAGGCTCAATCCCCGGCCTGTGTGGGCTGGTGTGTACGGGTGCCAACAAATCAATGTGTCTCTCTCACACCCATGTTTCCCTCTCTCTCTCTCCCCCTCCCTTCTACTCTCTCTGAAAATTAATAGGAAAAATATCCTTAGGTGAGCATTAACAGCAACAACAATAAGCTATAATAATGAAAACATTTAAATAGTAATGCAAAAGTACAGTATAGTAATAAATGCAAAATCATTAGAATATAACAGATGACTCTAAAAGAGAACCCAATACATATTGTCGTTTATTACATAATAAATGTAACATTTCAAAAAAAGAGAATACATTATTCAACAAATGGTTATAGAAATACCTATTAATCATTTGGGGAAAAATTGTATTTCTTCTGTACCCCATATCAACATAAATTCCAGATGGAGTAAAGTGATAAAAGTAAAAAAAATGTATATGTTAAGGATCTTGAAAAACATATGGGTTAATATTTAATCTTCTCCCAGGGTGGGGGAGACTTTCTAAATATAAATGGAAAGAAGGAACCGTAGATGAATTTGTGACATTTAATAACATAAAAAAGAAATCTTCTATGTTGAAAATGTAATAAAATTGAAAACAAATTATAAGTTGGAAAAATGTTAGCAACATATATGGAAGAGCATGGTTTTAATATTTATAAAGAATTCTAAAAAATCAATAGGAAACGGATGAATACTTTATTAAAATGTACAAGGACATGAATAAAGAATTCACAAAAGAAAAAAGACAAATAATTTGAAAAATATGTAAAACAATCCTCTCTAGTGAATAAATGCAATTCAAACAATAAGAAAATTAAATGCATCTTTGTCCTTCAAATTTACTGACTCTGCAAGAAAACAAACAACCCAATTTAAAAATGGGCCAAAGCTTGAATGGATATTTCTCCAAAGAAGATTCCCAAATGGCCAGTAAGCACATGCAAGGATGCTCAGCTTCCCTAATATTAGGGAAATTCAAGTCAAAATCAAAATGAGACATCATTTCACACCCATTAAGATCTAAAAAATAGAAAAAAATAAGTATTGGTGAGGATGTGGAGAAATTGGAACCCTTTGCAATGCTGGTAGGAATCTAAAATGGGGCTGCCATTGTGACAAACAGTATAATGATTCCTCAAAACTTTAAAAACAGAATTACCATGTAATCCAGCCATCCCACTTCCTGCTATATATTCAAGCAGGACTTGAACAGATATCTGTGCACCCAAGTTCATAGCAGCATTATTCAATAGCCCAAAATGGAAAGCAACCCAAGTGTCTATTGACAGACGAGTGGATAAACAAAAATGGGTAAACAATTGTGGTATAGACACACAATTGAATATTATTCAGCCTTAAGAAAGAAGGAAATTCTGACACATAACGCAACATAGATGGACCTTGAAGATTTATGTTAAGTGAAATGAGCCAGTCACAAAGGAACAAATATTACATGATTTCTCTCACATGAAGAATCTAGAGTGGTCAAATTCATAGAGCCAGACAATAGAACAGTGGTGGCCAGGGGCTTGATTAAGAGGATGGAGAATTAATATTTAATGGGTACAGAGTTTCAGTTTGGCAAGAAGTTCTGGAGACAGATGGTGGTGACGATTGCACACAATGTGAATGTATTTCATGCCACAGAACTGTCCACTGAAGAAATGGTTAAAACAGTATGCTTTATGTTATGTATATTTCACCTTAAATAGAAATAAATGTAGGGGGTTGGAATTGGATGCCTACATGAATTGGAGATCTGAAAAAGAGAAAGGAATGAACTAAAAACAAACTTCTCACCAACTCAGGTAGATGATAAAGAAATTTAAGCATAGCTAGAAAATGAATGAATGAATGAATGAATGAATAAATGAATAATTTCCCTGGGAATTCATAATCACAGACCTGAGGCTCAAATTTTGACCTGGGAAGCCCCCACATGCAAAAGTAATGCAATTATGTTCACAGTTAATGGGACCCCAAATGCAAAAATAATGAAATTCTGTTCTCAGCTAATGGCAGAAGGAAACACACTAGTGTGGAATATATTATTGGAAGAACTTCTAGTATAAACATGTCCTTTCACTCCAAATGGATTTCTAGATTTATTACACCGCCAATCAAAATCCTAGCAGGTGTTTTTGTGGAAATTGATTAGCTGATTCTAAAATGCACATAGAAATGCCAAAGGCCCAAAGAAATCATTTTTGAAAAAGCAAAGCAAAGCTGGAAGACTTAATCTGCCAGATAACAAAACTTTTTCATAAAGCCTTTACATCAAGACAGGGCTGCCTTGGTACAAGGATAGACAAATAGACCAATGGGGCATTCCAGAAACCTCCACATAAATTGGATATGCAGTCACTGGATTTATGGCAAAGTTGGTGGTACAGTGCAATAATGAATCTTGACCCCTACCTAAGACCATACCAAGAAACCAATTCTAAATGGATTAAAGAGCTATGTTGTTAGAATTCTGTCAATAACTTGGTAGGAGAAAAGACATTCATTGAAATAAGGGACATTGAAATGTGAATTTTTCCTTAGTGTTCCATATTCTCTGTCAAGCACTTAGAAAATAAATTAGGTTGTGGTTTTTCTGGACTAGTTAGTGGATAGATAGATGGGAGAGGTTCATGGCTTTCAAACTTTTTCAACTCAACTAATTTGATGAAAAAGAAAACCATATGAACTACATTGCCACTTGTGCTTACAGGAATTCACTCTCAAGAAACTGCATTGGGGTATCCAAAGTTCAAGACAGGGTTTTTAGACACGGGTATTGCCAGTAACTAGCTGTGTGATCTTAGGTAAATCACCACCTCCCTCTGGGCCTGGATTGACTCAAGAGACAAAATAAAGGGGGGATATTTAAATAAACTTTGAAGGTATAGACATGTTACTGATCTGGTGTAAGCTAACAGTCCGTTCCCCGGACGATGCACATGTCCATGTACTTGCACAATTTTGAACGTTCTGGTTCTTTATGAATCTTCAAAAGATCATTCGTGAACCTCCAAAGAATACATTGACCCTTGAACACCTGGAACATGTGATAATGGGTTTATAAAAGGAGGCATTGCCTTTTAGAGATGTGACCTAAAATAGTTATAGATGAAATAAGTTGATGTCTGGAATTTGCTTAGAATTATCCAGTGTGTTAATAGATGAAACAAGATGATAAATTGATAATTGATGAAGCCAGGTGATTAGGTACATGATGTTTCTTCATAGTTTTCTCTACTTTTGTGTATGTTGAAATTCTCCACCATAAAATAAATGTGCATAATAAAATTATCCATCATTTAAAAATTACCTGGAATAGATGATCTTTAGTGTTTCCAATTCTGATATCCCATGATTTAGCATCGCAAAGCATCTGCCAAGAAATGTGCTCTGGAAACATTTTTATGTGCTCAGGGCATTGAATCATCATCATTCCTCTTCTACTGAACCCTCTGGACTAAAGGGTTTGTTGTGGGCCTCATTTTCCAGATGATTCTGTGATATTCCATTTAATTACTTCCACAAATATACTTTCAGGGAAAGGGCAGCAAAACCAAAATCTAGAACCTGGACAAGAATTGGTTTGTAATCATTTCATGTGATACTGTGGCTCAATTCACTTTCAAATATTTCTTAAGAAGGCCAAAATAACGGCTGTAAATGAATTTTAGTGGCATGTCAAATACTGGGTTAGGATGTTAGGTGACATGGGAGATGTTGTGCTGTGGTTGAGAACTCACACTCCCGACCAATGCCACCTGAGTCCCTGTCCTTGCTGTGTCACTCAACTACGAGTCCTTGAGGGTAAGTCATCTTTCTGAGCCTCCACTTGCCTATCCATAAAGTGGAAATACCAGTGCAATTGCCCTCAGAGGGTAATCCTGAACAGTCAGGTTGTGCCGGACGTGTAGCAAGCATTGAGTAGATGCGCACCCTTGTTCTCTCAATGGTGCAAATAAATATAAAAGAGATGAAAAAGGACATACGATATAGGTCAAACATTATCAGTAGCTGCCGGTGGGTTTTGGCCAATAGGTGATCTTATTCTTTTCTTTATATTTGCTTGGACGTTGCAAATTTCTACAAGAAGTGTTTGTTACTGTTATCGTCAGAGAGAAAGGTTTCCTTAAAAAGTTATTTTAAAAATGTTTCTTGAGAAAGCTTAATGCCCAGGCTTGTCCCACTCGGTGCTCAGACAAACAAAGCTCTTCAGAGGAGTAAGATGGAATGATTGCTACTGTCCTGCTCTCATTTTCCTCCCTAGGCTCTCATCTGTAGGAAGATTCTTGCAAATGCCAGTGAGCCTTCAGATGTGGCGTTCCTGGTGTAGAATGAACGGAGGCTGCCTCTGCCCCCGTTTCTCGCCATCCTGTCTCCTCACCACACATTCCTCCACACCATGGGACCCTTAGAGAATATCACAAAGGCTGTGCCATGGAGAATTCATTCGGGTGCACTGTTTTGTATTCAGTTTCCTGGGGTTCATGTCCCGCCCCAACCCACCCCCTAATGCATAGCTCATCTCCACTGATTAAGAGCACCTAAGCCAGGACAGCAAGTTTAGGAATGTGTAAACAGGCTTCAGGCGCGTTTGAGAAACACTGACGTGTACAGATCTGAAACCATAAGCCAGATAAATTGGTGGTTAATTATGGCTATTACATAGGTAGATTTTGTGTTGCCAAAGAATTTACATTAGGATATCTATAAATAGCAAACCCATGTGGTGTGCTTGAACCCGGCTGCTGTGTATCTAAATGCTAAGCACTTTCCAGAACTCACCTACTGCTGAGCAATAGGCCCGATTCAAAAAGTTTAATGCCATCCTGGCCAGGTGGCTGAGTTGGTTGGAGCATGATCCCGTGCACCAAAAGGTTGCAGACTCAATTCCCAGTCAGGGCACATACCTCCCTAGGGCGTGGGTTCGATCCCCAGTTGGGGTGCCTACAGGAAGCAATGGATTGATGTTTCTCTCTCCCACTGATGTTTCTCTCCTTTCCTGTCCCTAAAATTCCATAAATGCCAGCTTCGCTCTTGAGTATAGCTACATTCATTTTCAGGATTCTAGATCATCTTTGAAATGGCCACTAACCCATATCACTTGGGTGATTGATGGTCAAGTACTGACAATGAGACACCCAGACACTTCTGGGTGGAGAAGAGTGGTACATATGTGTGGGTTGTGAGGCTGCCCTGGAGCAGATCATCTGGAGCCGAAGGATGCCATCTCCTTTCCTCAGGTGGGAGTATACCAGGGTGGCCTTCAGCTCATCTCACCTGTTCCTCACCATGACTCTGCAAAGTGAGGCTTCATCCTTATTTCCAAGTGTTTTAGAAAAGTGGACACACATGCCCCAGGTCAGGCATCTAGCAGGAAAATGTACATAAAAATAAGAAGGATGCAGAGCTCTCTGTCTTGGATTAATTACCTCCTATCTTCGGGGGCTGGGATGTGTACCGTGCCCAGCGACGCTTAAACTGAAAGCCACTTAGCTGTGATTTTGCTCCTTCCGTGTGTCAGTGGCTTCCAGGGGTGTGTGGAAAGGCGGAGAAGGGGGGTTCCTCTGCCCCCTTAGACCTGCCTTCCAAACTGGCACCCCTCTTTCCTTCACTCTTACGCAACGACCCCCCCCCGACCCCCATATTGCTGGGGGAACTCACTGGGAGACCTGTATAAAGAGCCAGGAACCTTGCACTTGTAAAAAATCCATCCAACTACCAAGTCCATCTTACAGTTCTCACTCCAAATGGCATCTCCCAGCCAGCGGCGGCATTTCCCTGGATCCTCTTCCAAGGTTGCCAAACAGGTGCCTGGCACCCACGAGAGTTTCCGAGCGGCAGCGACAGGAGCGGGGCCGCGGGTCGGGTCTGTGTATGTGTTCGCGTAACTCAGAGAAGCGAATGAAAGTTCCGCGAGTGTTAACTTCCACCAGAGCATCCCCGTTCCCGCCACCACAGCCCTCCCACCGCCCAGTTTTCCTGAAACCCACGGCATCCGAAGTGCGGGCTGACCTCTGGTAAGCGGAGGGTCTCGGAGACCCCCGGGATTCAGACAACCCTTGGCTGGCCCGCAAACGCCCCCCTGGCTTTTCTGGAGGAATAGCCCGGGGCTGTCCGCCCCCAGAAGCCGCCTAGTACCCACAGGCGTTTGAGGCACAAACAGGCAAAGAACCATGAAGCCATCAGCCCCCAAGAGCGCGATCTGACCCCGGAGGCCAGGTGAACTGCGTGAGCTCCAGGGGCAGAAGCCCACGAAGCCCGAGGGGTGTGAGGGCGAGGAGGCTGGGTCCGCAGGAACGTGGTCCAGCACCCTGAGCAGCGAGTCGAGCCGGACACTCAGGTCTCAAGGGAGGACCAGCCCTTGAACCCTGGTGGACTTAGGGGGCCCGTCTCAGCCCACCCCCCGGGCCAGCGCCAGTTCAGAGGAAACCAAGGTGGACAGATAGGGGCCCAAATGGAGAGTTTGCTTCTCTTGGGGCAATGCGCGCGGTACCTTGGATTCCTGGCTGCCGGTGGATGCCGGAGAGGGCGGCTGCTCGGCGCCCG
>NW_006287904.1:3953577-3964624 GCF_000327345.1 Myotis davidii | reverse complement strand
GCCGGGGGTGGTGGGGTGGTGGTGGGGGGGAAATTCCGACCAAACCGGGGAATGAATAGGAAACCAGAGAGGTGACTCAGCCAGGAGGAACCACCTGCAACAACTCCCTCATTCCTCACACTGAGAAGCAGCCACTCAAAGGGAGGCAGTGACTTAGCCAAGTTATTTATAGGGTTCGGTGACGGAGATCGGGGACCAAAGCTGGGGTTCCCCGGCTTGAGAGCACCAGGCTTCCCGCCATTCAGCGTGGGGCTAAAGCAGAGAGAGAATGAAACGCGCCTGTGTCCGCACTCGGTTGTGCTTTCTGGAGCTAAAGCCCGGTGGGCTTTTCATCTCACTGGATGCCCAGAGCCACACTCTTGGGCTAGGTGGGTACGACTACTTCCATTTTATAAATGAGACGACTGAGGTTTTAGGGAGGCTCAGGTCTTTGCTTTAAGTCACTGGACGATAAATAGTGGGGCTAGAATTAGAACCCGTTTTGGACTCTTTGGACTGTGGAGCTTCCAATCTCGGCCAGACCTTCATCGCTGTAGAGCAACTGGGTGTTGCCCTATAGAAATGAGTTCAGGGCGGTTCACAGATAGGCAGGGCATTCTGCCTGAACAGACTTTATGGAAACATAGACTTGGCCCCATTGGATAAAGTGGCAGAAGGATCCAGTATTTTTTGTTTTTAATATTTTTATTGATTTTACAGAGAGGAAGGGAGAGAGACAGAGTTAAAACATCAATCAACTGCCTCCTGCAGGACCCCTACTGGGGATGTAGCCCACAACCAAGGTACATGCCCTGGGTCTGGAATTGAACCCGGGACCCTTCAGTCTGTAAGCCGATGCTCTATCCACTGAGCTAACCAGTTAGGGTGGATCCAGTATTTTTTGAAGATACAATCTCTACATAGGAAAAGGAAATACATCTAGATTTTTAAAACACTTAAAAATATGCAGAAGTCCATCCTTAATTTCCTAAAAGAAAATAATAAACTTAAGTTTAGATTTGCTCTATTAGCTGTGAATGTCTGCAAGGCCAGCCTCATGCTTGCAGCCTATGACGTGACCCAGACTCCTGCACTTGGTTCAGTGCTCTTCTGTTGCTTCCTGAAATTTTTAATAAGTTTTGAACAAGGGGCGCTGCATTTATATTTTGCCTTGGACCCTGTGAATTGTGTATCTGGTTCTGCGTGTTCGCTTTAGCTCATGCCCTTTGGAAAGAACTTATTGCTTTTTCCATCCATTGAAAACTCCTGTTCTGAGTGACAGCCTCTCACTGGACATTTGGCACTCAGAGAGCTCTAGATACCACGGTATCCCGTCGCCTCTCATTTGATCAGGCCAGGATGGCTAACCCAATAACCATTGCTTTATCCTCCTCAAAACACAATTCCTGATTGTTCCATAGAGACAATTTCTGACAGCTAACGTCACAACAGCAGCAAACAGAGCACACAATGACAGAGCAGCAGTGTCAACACAACTTTCTCAAGCATCTCTTCTGTACCAGGCATTGTGCTAGAAACGAAGAACAGAGAGAAAACATAGATTAAGTCTGTTCTCCTGGAACTTAGAGCCCAGTGAGAGAGACAGGAATTGATTAATGCACACACACACTCACGCATTTCCCATCAACTGTGATAAGGAAAAGTATAGGACTTGAATGAATGTGTACAAATGTGAAGCCTGATCTAATGCGAGGAAGTGAAATCCCCATGGTCTATGGGCAATTCCAGCCTTGATGGCTTACAACATGGCCTTACAACAAGGAATTTTTCAACCTTGGATTTTATTTTACTTTTGTAAGAACTGAAGAGCAGCTGTAAGATGGAAAGGGATTTATGTGAAAGAAACACAGGAGCAAAGTCTTGAGCAGTTCTGGAAACTACAGGTAGTTCCAGTTTCCTAAGAGAGGTAGTATTATGCATAAGACTAAGGATTTCTGTTACTAGTTAACACATTACCTAGTTAAATTGTCTTATTCTTCAACACACATCTCCAAACATTTTTTTTACTCTTGAAAAATCTCCTTCCTTGACCCCGTTAATCTGATTTAAAGTCCCAAACCATGTTCTCATGGCAACCTCTCCTAAGTAATCAATGATGAAGCTGCCTGTCCTCCCGCTGGGCTCTGAGCTGCACTAGGGCAGGGACCATGTCATGTTCATCTTGTTTTCTCAGCCTCTGGCACATTGTTTGTTAATGAGATGTGAAAGGAGATTGCCCTGGTAGCCCCCTGAGCCTTAACGTAGCCTCGGCATTTGTTAATCCGAGTGCCCTCCGTGCACTGCATGGAGAAAGACACTGGATGTTTCTACAAAGCAGTGAGATTTAAAATTACACAAGCTCTTTGATAGTAAGGATTTTGTCTTGATTGGATTGAGAGGATCTTAAACTGAGAGTCATGGCTGTCTGTGAATGTGCGGTTCATTGGTTTGCACGAAAGTAAAGGGGCACCGCTCATCTCTGGATGTAGCGTGGAAGCGGACAGGGCGCTGCGTTGTCTGAGTCTGTGGGTGGAGGGCTGACGACAGGAAATGGATGGCACTCTATTTGAGTAGGATGCCTTGAGGCTGGGCCATATACACTGCTGCTTTGGGACTAAATGGTGATGCTGAATCTAAGTCCTGGAGGGATGAGTGTCCTCCCATGTTGTCATGAAAACCAACCCTGACCTGGTACTAAGGGGGCATTGATGTACTGATAGTAACGCCCAGAGGACAGACAGTGGAGAGGACTGATGCCCTTCATGTATTGGAGGTCAGTGGATGGTAGGCCAGCAAAGTGATTCCCAGGGGACACCTGATAAAACACACATATGAGCAGAAGTGTACTTTTTCACGGCCCCCTGTGAGATACCCCTCAGGACTCCCACTTATACTGGGGGTGAGACCTCACAGAAGACTGGAGGTCCTGCATCAGCAACTGGAGTGATGTTTGAGTGATGATGGTCGAGCTTACTTCTGCCATAGGCTGGTGAAGCTTGGGGAAATTCAAGTTGCAAAGAGTTATCCTAAGTCTCCAGTTTGTGTCAGGAGACTGGAGACTTAGGATAAGTGATTTTTGTAGCTTCCTTTCATGGTCCATTTATTTCACTTTGGTTGCTGGTTAAATATCAAGCCAGCAGAAGTTTGAGGCGTGCAGAAATTTATCTTCACACACTTGAACTGGAAACTCCCACTCCTGGTTCATTTACACATTCATTAATTTGTAAAAAGGGCAAAGCCTTCCGCCTGGTCACATACACCTGCGTTCGCAGTAACGCTGCTCAACAGAACAGCGCATAATGCTTTCAACCTTCTCTCATTGCTTTGCTCCAAATCCGGATAAAAGTTGCTCATCACTTTTGGTTCTTTGTTTTAGTAATTCGCATTTAACTTTACATACCCTCTCCTATGAGTTCAGGGTAATAGTTTAAGAGGCACAAGATCCAGCCCGCCCTGGCCTTTTTGCCCCTCAGAAATGCCAGGTCTGTTCGCTCTCCCAGCTTTGATGCGTGTGGCCATTCCCTGTATCTGAGAATCCCACCGTGATTCCCATGGCCAGCTCGTGGTGTTGGGCCTCAGTGCCTACCATCTGAAAACATCCTGTTTTTCTTTCTTTGGTGTCTTTTATTCCCAAACATCAATCTGGCAAGGCACCATGCTATTAGACCCATTTCGTAGATGAAGTCATCGGAAATCTGAGAAGCTGTATGACTTCCCTAATGGGATATGGTAAGTGCAGAGTAGAGAGTACAGCTCCTAGGTTCAGACTCTAAACCTCAGGCTCCTCTCAGTGTAAGCAGACGTTGTATAAGAAGTCTGTACAGCCCTGGTTGGTTTGGCTCAGTGGCTAGAGCGTCAGCCTGAGGCAGACTGAAGGGTCCCCGGTTCGATTCCTGGTCAGGGCACATGCCTGGGTTGTGGGCTCGATCCCCAGTGGGGGGCATGCAGGAGGCAGCCGATCCATGATTCTCTCTCATCATGGATGTTTCTCTCTCTCTCCCTCTCCCTTCCTCTCTGAAATCAATAACAATATATATATATTTTTTAAAAAGTCTGTACAGCATGATTTGAGGGCACAGGCAGGGGAAGGATGAGGTCCACCAAGTGGAAAGGATGTTGGAGAAGGTTCCAGTGGAATTGGAAGATGACTACAATTTTCCCTGGAAGAATTCTTGAGCAAACTATTCAGTATCAGCAGAGACATAGAAGTGTGCTTGTGCAGGGGATGTTCAGGTTTGGTTCTTAAAACACCATGGTTTCTTGTTTTTCTTTAAATTGACTTTGAGAGAGAGAGGAAGGGAGAGGGAGAGAGAGAGAGAAAAAAAAAATCAATGTGAGAGTGAAACAATGATCGCTGCCTCCTGCATGCCCCCTATGAGGGAATTGAGTAGGTGTCCTGACCTGGAATCGAACAGGCAACCTTTCGGTGCATGGGACAACGCCCAACCAACTGAGCCACATCAGCCAGGGCTGTTTTCTTTGTAACTTTTACTGATAAGTAAACAATGCTTAAACAAACAAACAACAACAGCCAGAAGGGAAAGCCTGGAGCTGGAGAAATTCTTTGAGTCATACTTTTAGGTAAGTTTACAAGTGGCTGTTGGGGAGAGCTGGATCTCTGCCAGCCTGGGAAAGACAGTTTTGGTTCGTAACAGAGGGGGAAAAGCATCATAAGGATTCCTGGAGGTTTAAATGGGTCATGGATTCTGAAAGGGCCAGCATGCAGAGAGTCTAACACATAGGCTCTGCATTCCTGGCAGCCAGGCACGGAGAGCTCTGGTTCCCCGAGAGGCAGGGACCCATTCTGTGTATAGGGCCCCAACATTCAAAGACACGTGTCACCTGCCCATTTACAATCTCTAAAGGATTATGAGCTTTCAACTTGCTCATCATTATGTATCTTAAACGACATCCCTGAAAGTGAGTAGTAAGACTTTCAAAACAGAGAACAGGAACTCGAGCCAAAACGGGGAATAGTTCCTGCTCTTTATCTAAAAAGCTTTGCACTTACTTTGAAATGTGATCCAAAAGCTTGGAGAGTCGTGCTGGGGGCCAATGATTCTCAAAAATTCTCTTTCCACTGTTTTCCAGGGAGGGTTCTATCGCTGCTTTGTCCTGCTTTCTGTAACCCTCTGTGTTCCTCCAATGACTTGGCAGCCCTGGGCCATCCATTAGGCCCTTGACAAGGGGCCTGGAAAAGATGACTCAGGCCTTAAGCCTCAAATGCCATGTTCTTCCCTCCATGGCTGAGGACAACTTACCCAGAAAGCCTGGACTTAGGAAACATACCTGTTTCATCTGTCTTTATTATTGCAGAGTTGGCCAGAAAATGGGGATTTTATCTCTTCCGTTCACAATGATAACTTACCAGGGTATATAGTGGGAGACAGTATCAATGCGGTTGCTATTCAGACAGACCAGAGGTGCTTGTTGATGGCATCTTTGTCCCCTGTTTTCTCCCTGAAATGCAAGCTGCCACAATGCCCAAGTCTACCAAGCAGTGGTCTAATACTTTGAGGAAGCCGTCTAGTGAGTCACCATGGAGTGTTGCTTCTACCTCCTGTGTGGTAGTGGGGGTAAGGAGATATTATTCAGCTTAAGATAGTTGAGAACATTACAAAATAAGTAGAGATGTCTAAATAAGTGAAGTCCTTATTTTATTTGCAGATTTACTTATCAACAGTTGCTGAGACCTACTAGGTACCAGGTACTTTAGAAGTCTAGGAATATAGAGAGAAATATGCAGATTCTCCAAACCAAAAGAAAATCCAGCTTAACAAGGAAGGCAGACTCGGGGACACATAATAATCACTGAGGAGCTAGGGGAAGATTCACCTAAGGGAAAAACATTTAAAGAAATTTCAGAGAGGGAGAGAGATATAGAAACATCAATAGTGAGAGAGAATCATTGATCAGCTACCTCTTGCATGCCCCCTACTGGAGATCAAGCTGAAACCTGGGCATGTGCCCTGACCAGGCATTGAACAGTGACCTCCTGGTTTATAGGTTGAGGCTCAACACTGAGTCACACTGGCCAGGCACCAAAGGAAAACGATTAATATTGACAGGTCAGTAGCAGTTTTCCAGGAGGAGAAGAGGAAGGTCATTCTGGGCATCTTAAGAGGAGCATACCTCTCTGCTTCTATTTCCTGAGTTTGTTTATTTTATTATTGTTATTTTGAGGGTAGTGAAGGGACCTGGAATTGTCATCATCATTGCTTGCAAATCCCCTTTTTCATTTTAATTCATTTTATTAATTGTCCTGAAAATAACCCAATTCCCACTCAAAATTCCCTTCATTCCATGACACCCCCTATAATGTTTTACAAATATATGTCTTACACATGTAGGGATATTTGTATGGGTCTGTGGGAAATATTTGAAGTTCATTAGTGTGTTTTAAATTGCATAAAACATTGTGCTGTAGCATATTTCCTCCTAACTTATTTCAGGAAAACAGAGTGTTTAAACTACATTAAAAGTAAACTATGCAGAGATCATTTAAAATGGATGAAGACGTGTGCTGTGGAATGTATTCTCTTTCGCTGCTGTGGAGAATTGGACTGTCCGAGTCTGCTATGATGTATTTAATCCCCTGTGTGGTGATGTACTGGCAGGTTGTTTTCAGTTTTCGCCTGTCACGACCAATGCTGCTTTGGCTATTCTCAAACATGACTTTTGGTGCCGATGCATAAACATGGATTACAACTGCATTATTTCTGATGTTATCTCTGTGGCTTTATTTGCATTTCCCTGATGGCCACCAAAGTTGAGCGCGTTCAGGTGATTTAACTCCTCTGAAAACAAAAATCTAACTTTTTAGATGATCCGACTGGTTAATCTACTTCTGAGTACATGAACAATTTTTATTTTTACTGCATTTGTTTTCTTGTAATACTGAAAACTCCCAGATTCCTGCATCTATCTTAAAAATCCGTACGAACCTGGAGAAGCCATTCCTCTGTTTACATAGGTTTTCCTTCCCCCTATTTTCTACTGTTTCTTCTTTCTTCTTGGGACTTACTTTCCCCTGATTCCACATCACATAGTCCCAAGCTTTTGGAGTTCGAAATGATCTTAGAAAAGTGATCCGTCCATGAGAACACTGGGCAGGTGATTCACCTCTCCAAGGTCATCCAACCTTCTAGCGCAGTCATTCAGGGCACAACATTCCTGTTTTTGTTTTTGTTTTTGTTTTTAAACATTCTCTTCTTTTTTTTTAAATGATTTTTAAAAAATATATTTTTATTGATTTTTTTACAGAGAGGAAGGGAGAGAGATAGTTAGAAACATCGATGAGAGAGAAACATCGATCAGCTGCCTCCTGCACATCTCCTACTGGGGATATACCCACAACCAAGGTACATGCCCTTGACCGGAATCAACCCTGGGACCTTTTCAGTCCGCAGGCCGACGCTCTATCCACCGAGCCAAACCGGTTTCAGCCATTCTCTTCTTAATAGCCAGCCTTTACCTGCTCAACCTTCAGGCTTCTATTATCTATAATAATAAAAGCATAATATGCTAATTAGCCCAGACATCCTTCTGGATGACTTTCCAGACAAAGCCAGGGCTGCGAGGGAAGCCGGGTGCCAGCAGCAGGGGGAAGGAAAGCCCAGCCAGGGCTGCGAGGGAAGCCGGTGCCGGCAGCAGGGGGACGAAAAGCCTACTCTTGCACGAATTTCATGCGTCAGGCCTCTAGTAAGAAATAAAGGAAAGAAGGACCATGACACAAAGCATCTGCTGAGAAGGGAGAAAGTTAAGAAAGGCTGCTTTTTGTGAGTTTTTGGAGAAAAAATTTTAAAACTACATATGGTTCTTGCTTCAAACAATCTCCACACAGTCCCAGACTATACTAGTATATAGTATCATATAATAGTGTTCGGTCCCAGACAACTTGATAGGCGATCCCTCAGTCTTGTCAACCTCTGTCTTAGATGAGGGTCCTACTACATTGACTATCGTGGCCTGTCCAAAACAGCGGTCTGAGCCATACTATCTCAATCACGGGACACATTCAACAAGGGTCAGATGCTCTAGCCAACTTCAACAAGCATGCGCTGAGCGCCGATTATGTGCCAGCCACTGTTTTACGTGCTTTGACGTGCCTTGTCTTGCTAGGTCTGGGAGGTAATATTATACTTTGCAGATGAGGAACCTGTGGCCCAGAGAGCTGACACATCTTGCCCAAGAGCACAGAGCTATTAAGTGAAGGCATTTTGATTACAGAGCCACACTCTTGGGTGTTATACTGCCTCCAAATTGAACACCCTACTAGGATTCAAAATGCAAGTGGGAGATTCTGAAGTGTCCTTTTTAAAAAATATTTTTATTGATTTCAGAGAGGAAAGGAGAGGGAGAGAGAGATAGAGACATCATTTATGAGAGAAAAATCATCGATTGGCTGCTTCCCTGCAAGCCCCACGCTGGGATGGGGCCTGCAACCTGGGCATGTGCCTTGATCGGGAATTGAACTGTGACTTCCTGGTTCATAGGTCAACGCTCAGCCATGCCGTCCAGGCATTCAGAAGTATCCTTATGACTTAGGTACCGTATCTTTTATTTCTAGGCACATATAATTCAAACAGAGGGCGTAAATCAGTTCAAACAAATGGAGGAACTGATGCTCTGAACATAAACAAGGCTCTTATTGAAAGTTCCCTCATTAATTGTCTTTGTGATTGGAAATTTGGTTTTGTAGCCCTTGCGTATGTTCTTAGAGACATTCATGTTTCAAGTTCAGATAGAACTTAGACTAAGGATATGACAATGCTGTTGCCTGCCAGGAAACTGCTATTTGTAAATGCATTACTAAAGGTTCTTTTGATAATTGTATTTGGAGGATAAACCTGCTGTCTTGAGCAAAGTTTTGCATTTCAGGATTAAAATTAATTGTTAGCCTTGATGTTTCAGATAGAGAAGTGGTAAGAATCGAACCACTTAGCACTTAATTTTTTCAGAAGGCCATTAGCAAACCCACACCTTCTTCCTGTGATGTAGTCAAGTATGATTTTCCTCCTCATGGGAGATGAATCAGGAAGATATCATGTTCCACTGAAGTCACAGAAAACAGCAAATTCAGCTTCTCAGATTTTGTTGTGCAGAGGCAATGGTTAAGAAAAAAAGTTGAATTTAGGAAAAAGAAAACTTATAGAAACATAGCATATCACCAAATAGCATTTTAATACCTAGTAACGGATATATGAAATATGCAAATAAACAGAAAAAAACTCCCCAAACAACAACAACACCCACTGTTTACTTTTAGAACATGTCCCAGGGACTGTTATGGCTCTCATAGTTACAGCACATATAGCATCCCATTGGGCCACTTCTGATCTCTGGAAAAATGAAATTCTGGGCATAAGTATGCTATCATACTACTAGTCACTAGCTAGTGTTGGCACTGTACGTATTTTCCATGCATCATCTATTTAATACTCTCAGCAACCTAGGAGACAATGACTGTTATTATCTCCATGTTACAGATGAGGAGACCAAAGTTTAAAGAGGTGAAGTACATTATCCAGAGCCACAGAGTGGACCTGTTAGATTTTGCTCTATAACAAACCATGTTCGAATTGCTTAGGACAGCCATCACTCTTCCTCTTTGAAATCTGTAGCAATCAGGGTGGGCTCAGCTGGGCAGTTCCACTCCTAGTCTCTCTAGCCTCATTGACACGACTGAGGTCACCTGCTAGCTCTCACAGTCCCTTCCTTACCCAACAGCAGGCTAATGGCTGTGCACATGATGGTCTCAGTGTTCCCAGCGCCCAAAGAGAGGACAAGCCACAGTGTTCAAGTGCTTGTCAAACTTCTCTTGTGTCACAAAGCAAGTGACATGGCAAAGCCAGATGCAATGAGTAAAGACATGAACTCTACCTACTGATGGGGAAGGGCAGTAGAAAGATCTGGGCCAGTTCCCATTGGGAAGGGCAGTAGAAAGATTTGGGCTGCTTTTTAAAATCCACCATAGTAAGTGACAGAGCCAGGCTTTGAACGCTGGTCCCAAAGCCCTTGTCCCCAATTCTGATTCTATAGTGCCCCTCAAAACTGGATCCCTATAGTTTTCAAGGATACGGTCCCATTCTTTGGTGGGATCTTTGCCTTCTCTTCATGTTATAAGCCCATGCTCTCTTCCAGCTCCTACAAAAATCAGTTCTCTCTGTGCACTCTGGTTATACACATTCATTCACTGAAGCCTGTATCCCGTTATAATGAAGCATTTATTGTAATACAATGTTCACTCTCTAGACCAGGCAGGGATTATGTCTGATTATTAGCTATAGCCCTGATGGTTTTCATTTTTCCATGTTCCCTTTCAGTCCTTATCCGCATACATAGGTAGTTTTTTCCTGGTTGCAATCATTGTCAAGAACGTTTTTAACATTTTCACTTCGTGTTATACCTTCAAAAATATGTCAATCGTCTGCCTTTTAAAGGTTCAGGTAACAACAGTGAGGGAGGGCACCAGTGTTTTCACCTACAGTGAGTTACATAGTTCCTTATGTTTACATAATGGTTGCAAGTTTTTCTATTTGCATTTTTTGTTTAGCACAGTACTCTTGGGAGATTATAATAATAAAATATGAATGACTATAAATAACATTTTGAGAGCTGACTATGTGCCCAGCCCGGCCTAAACATTATTATCCCCATTAGACTCCCATGGAAACCCAGTGGCTTACTCCATCTCACAAGTCCGGGAAAATGCTGAAGTGAGCCTAACGATCCAGATCTCCCAGCTGTCGTCGCTCCTTCCTTTTTTCCACGTTACCACCCCCTTCCAGAAAATCACAATTGGGTCCCAGTCCCTTTGCGGCGTACATTTCCACTGGGCACGTGTGTGCTGCCAGGTGGTTTTTCTGTTTCACTGATTCACGTGCATGCTTTTAAAGCTTGCTTTGGCTTGGGCACAGCCTCTCATGTTGGCAGGATCAGCTGGTATAACCTGTAGGCATTTATTGTAGGCATTTATCGTCTTGAAGCTCCTATATAAGCCTGACCCTAGTTTTGAAGCCGAGAGCAGGGAAAACAAGCAGGACAGCAGAAAATCCAAGAGGAACTT
>NW_006287904.1:3944456-3952338 GCF_000327345.1 Myotis davidii | reverse complement strand
AGCAGCAAGGAGCCTCAGAGAGGGATGGGTTACATGCCGAAGAGGGGACTCGATGTTAACAAATGTGAGATTGCCAGGTAAAGAATCAGCATGTAAAGCATTGGAATTGTTCATACCATCTGTGCTCTGCAAGAGCACTGTGTGTGTTGGGACAAAAAAGGTGAGCTAATGGGTGTGTCTGTTTGTGTCCCTGATGGGTGTAGGCATAGGTGTGAGTCTCCATCCTCATAGAACTTATCCTAAATAATAAAAAGTTAATATGCTAATTAGACCGAACAGCAGAAAGTTATCCGGATGAAGTCAGGGCTGCAGGGGCTGAGCCCCTTGCACGAATTTCATGCATCAGGCCTCTAGTAATCTAATAAAGACACTGTATGGGAAGGAAGGCAACTTTATTTCAATATCCTTTCAGCTGTTTTATACACATTTGCTCAAGTAATTCTCCTAACAGCTCAGTGAAGAAGGTGTTTTACCTCCACAGATGAAGGAAGTGAAGCTCAGAAAGGTGAATGGGAAATTTAAGCCTCTTTCCCAAAGTCTTACCCCCAGAGCACACTGAACCCTAGTTATCATGAGGCTCACTTGCCCAGCAGTAAGCCAAGGTTTATTGAGCACATACTATAAGCCAGGCATTGTTTTCAGAACTTCACATGCATTTACTAATTTATTCCTTCCTAAAGCCCTGTGAGGTAGGTATACGTATTAAAATCATTTTACAGCTAAGGAAATCAGGCACAGAAAGGTAGAGTTCCCAAGTGGTCTCATAGGCAAGAAGTGGTCTCATAGGCAAGAAGTGGTGGGTCAGGGTTTGAGTCCATTCAGTGGAAGTCCGGAGCTCACGTGCCTCTCCATCATCCCACACTGTCATGTCTAGCCCCAGTTGAAGGCTGTTCTTGATCGTGTGGGTCAACTCCAAGAAACCCATGAAAGAAGCCAACTAATGTGGACACCTGGAGAAGTGGCCTGTGTGGTGCTGGCCAAAGGGTCTGCTTCCGGCCAAGTCAGATGCTGGGCAATCCTGCGTATGGTTGTTCCTAGAGTTTGCTTACATAGGGGAGGGATGTTCTCTGGTTCTGGAGGGAGCAGCAATAGCTGAGGTCCTCGCTTTGTATCAGAACCTTGCACAAAATAGAACATTGCCTCCAGCTCTCCCAGAGAGACCTCACCTTCTGAGCTTATTTTTCAGAATCTGGCTAGAGCAGATTTGGTTCCTTGCTTCCACCTCCACCCCCGAAAGCCACTGAGACATGGAAATGTTGAATTTTTCTCTGAACCTCAACTACCCCCATTCCAACATAGAGTATTTTATTTCAAGCAACATGAGACAGTTCAATTAAGGAAGGTAGTTAGAGCAGAGAAAAAGAGAAGGATGAAAGGAGTGATATAGCAAAATGTTAAAATGAATAGTATTGTTACTTCTCAGATGGCATAGTTGTCTACCTGAAAAGCACAAGAGAACCAACTTAAAGACTATTTAAACTCATTAGAGAGTTCAACTGGGTGGTTGGTTAGAAAAGTAAAGTGGAAATGGCAGTAGCTTTCCTCTCTACTTGTAATAAATGAGAAATATAATGCAAACAAGGTCTCATTTAAACAAGAATACTTTTTAAAAATCTTAAGAAATAGACTTTATAAAATTATGCAGAACATATACAGCATGTCCCCCCAAAATGTATACACACTTTGAATCATAATTAATTCTAATGGGTTAAATCTGAAAAGAAAGAATCATTAATTGAGCTATCAACTGTTAAGTATGCATATATTTTTTGGGACACCCTATATATAATAAATGAAATAAAACAAAATAATAACAAAAGCTACTACATGCCTGATGCACACACTAGGCTCTTAATCCATAATTGTCGAACCACTAAATGGAGAGCAAAACTCGAGATTTTTAAAAATATATTTTAATAATTTCAGAGAGAAAGGGAGAGGGAGAGAGAAATAGAAACATCGATCATGAGAGAGAATCATGGATCGGCTGCCTTCTGCAGACCCTCTGGAGATTGAACCCGCAACCCGGGCAGGTCCCCCGACAGGGAATCGAACTATGACCTCTTAGTTCATAGGTCACCGCGGCCAGGCAAAACTTGAGATTTTAACAGATGATCAGAGGTATCTTGTTTCTGGATGGGAAGGCCTATTACCAAATAGATATTGAGTGCCACCAAAATAATTATCAATTTTATTTCCCTTTGTCTTTCTTGAGATTTGGGCAAGTTTGAACCGGGACAAGTCAATGAACTCTCCCATGTTTTCACTTCCTCATCTTTAGAATTTAACTCATCCCATGAAGTTGTCAAAATGGCTTAATAAGTTGTCTTTGAAAGATGTTTTTTATAATGTGACAGGTTATACAGGAACCCGTTGGAAAGAGAAGTCAGACCTGTCAGTAGACTCATGCTACTGAAAGGGGTCACTTGGACAGGGTCAACGCTGACAGCTTATTATTTAACGACAGGGACCCGGGCACTTCCCGGGCATGGCAGGCAGGTTCCACATCCGAGCAGGCAGCCACGAAGCCAGGTTACAGGCTCGGGCTCTTGGCACTGCTCAGAGTGACCTGAATATGACATGTCACTCAATTTGAGGACTCAATTTGAGGACTGCCTCTAGGATCTTTGTGCTTTGAGGTAAGGACTCCTTCAGCCTCTACAGAAACAACTGCAGACTACTCTCCCACTGACTTGCCTACCATAAGCATCAAAAGGGGATTATGATCCCCACCAAGTTACTGGGTTTGGCAGAAAGCTTAGGGGAGTATAATTACGTGGGCAGATATTTTTAACCTGAAACAGGAGAAAAATGGGCAGAAGAATTTGGTAGTCTCATGCAGAGGCTCTGATTGGGGTGTACATGGCACCTAAACGATGCTCACCCCACCTCCTGTCCTAATTTGTGGCCCAAGAGTTGAGATCGCTGAGGTGAACACTTCATTGGAATCTGTTGTGAAAAAGCAGCCACCCCTGAAAACACACACACACACACACACACACACACACACACACACACACACACACACACCTGGAGCACGTCAAATGCAGGAGTGTTCCAAATTAGTCTTGAAACTCAAAGCTTATCATGTAAATTGCCTTGGTAGGACCACCTAGCAGTGGTTCTCAACCTTCCTCATGCCGCGACCCTTTAATACAGTTCCTCACGTGGTGGTGGCCCCCAACCATCAAATTATTTTCGTTGCTACTTCATCACTGTAATTTTGCTACTGTTATGAATCATCATGTAAATATCTGATATGCAGGATGTAATCTCATTGTTCGCGACCCACAGGTTGAGAACCGCGGAAGGGAGCTTGCTTTGGCAAGTCTATTTTTAGCTCAGAGCCTGAGAACAGCAAAGACCCAGCAAAAACACGGCTCCTGCTTGCCAAATGATGGAATGCACGTACACTGGGTGGGCTTGCCTTCCCGTTTCTCCAGCACCGGCTCGTAGGGTGAAGGTGGAACCCAAGGATTAAGGGTGTCAGGAAAAGACCGTGTCGCCTTGTGTCTTTCATGCTTGCGATCCCAATTTTTTTTCGTTTTATTTTTTTCTGGCAGATTTTTCTATCTGAAGGGATTGAACAGGAGGGGGCAACTTCTTAGCTGCAGCACTTTCTTTCAAGCACAGCACACCCACCCTGGCCTCTGTCTACATTGCGGCTGCCCTGTTCTGTGCCTTAGCTGCTCTCCTCTTCAGCAGGTGAAGGGCAACGGCTTTATCTTTGAGTCTCTGTGTTTCTCCAGCCCCTTAACCCTTCCCGTGACCACCTCTCCTCCCACCTTCTATCCCCATCAAAGGGAAGAAAGGAAGAAAAAGAGAAGAATGTAGCACGCCAACTCTTGCTTGCACCGTTAAAGCCAACTCCCAGATGGTTTCTCTTTCTATTGTTCTGCCCATTCTTCTGAAAACTGCTGAAGGGATATTTCCAAAACAAGCTGATCATGAGTCCCTTGCAAGTTTATAGGCTCCTGGAAGGAAGCAATCATCTTTGTGACCCTGGCTCTGGAGCCAGTCCCTGGCCCATAGGGGCTGCTGAACAAATGTTTGCTTGATTGGGATAGAAGCGAAGGTCTGTCATTCATTAACGTGCATGACAAAGCTTTCTCCCGAGAGTCAGTGGAACTCTGTGTGTGAGCACCCTCTCACACACACCCCTCCCCAAATATCCACCGGCTGTGTGACTTCCCAGTGAGTCCATAAAACGCTTTGTTCTACAAATGTTTCCCGGGCAAGGAGTTTAATTACCTACCAAGTCTTAAAAACAAGTGGGAAGAAGCAAGCTGGGCAGCTGTTGAGTCTGTGTAAAAGCTTTTCGCCAACCTGTGAAAGATGTTCTGCTAAACAGCCCATCCCTCAGAGGTGTGCTTTTAAGAGTTGTTCTTCAATTGCTGTTATTAGACATTTCATGACAAATAAAACAGCAATTTCACATAGTTCAATATAATATTTACTGAGTACCTACTATGTGCCAGGCTTGCAAAGAACATCATGGAGAGTAGGCAGACTCAGTCCCTGCCTTTATCGGCTTTATAAGACTCACATATAACATGTGCATTGGGCTTTGTGAACAATAAATGTCAGGTGCTATAGAAATAAGTGATGGAGGGGGTAGAGAAGGGAGCCTGTGGCAGAATCTGCTACTTTTTTTTTGGTCAAAATTTAAATTCTCCTCCTCTTCCTGGGAAGACAGCTGCAATATATTTCCCAGTCTCCCTTGCAGTTAGGCATGGCCCTATGACTGACATTTAGATAATGGAATGTGAATAGATGTGATAAGTGTCAATTTTCAGTTTGACCCATAAAATCTTCCATATGAGCTCCTCCATAGTCCTACCCTATTCCAGCCGACCAGGAAGGATATAATCATGGTAACCTTAAAAGCCATGTGCCGAAGAGGTTGGATACCACATCAGTCTTTGTCCTTGAATTTTCCTGCCTTGGTCTGCTACACGAGTGAAACACACACTTCTGTTATGTTTGAGTTATTTTTGTGTTGCAATCTATTTGTTACAGCAGCTAGCTTTACCCTAATACAGACGAGGCCTGGTGGAAGCAGCATTTGAACTGAGACCTGAAATCTGAGTTAACTTTATCAAGGCAATGCTTGAAAGGGAAAGTTTGCACTTAGAAAGGAAAGCCGAGACTTACAGGATCTTTTAATCATGTTAGGAATATGGTTAAATAAGATCTGAGGATCTATCTATATATATAAGGCTAATATGCAAAGTGTCCCCTTGGGAGTTCGACCAGGAGAACAGTTCAATCGCTTGCTATGATGTGCGCTGACCACCAGGAGGTGGCACAGAACATGGCAGGTGACCCGCAGAGGCAGGGTGCTGAGGGAGCGAGGAAAGGAGGAGGCAGGAAGGCACAGCGAGGTGGGGAACCTGATCAGTCCTGATTGCTGGCCAGGCCTAGGGACTCTACCCATGCATGAATTTTGTGCACTGAGCCTCTAGTCTTATATAAAACATGAAAAGAAAATATGTGGCTTTTCTTTTTCCCCTGGGGGAAATCAAGGAATTTTTGAAGAATTAGAACCAGGGAATGACCTGATTACATAGAGCAATATGTCAGCCCTTTGGGTAACATTTCCCTGGGTGGCTGTGGTCCTTCACGCTGCTCTTGCCCATTTTTCCCTAACCCTGGAAAACGAGTGTGCTTTGTGAAAATCAAACATAGTTAAATTACTTTCTCCTCCTGCACCAGATCCTCCTCTCTCAGACCTTGCAGCTTGGGATTTGTGAGATTTTAGAGCAAAAAATAAGGTTGATAAGCCTTTTGAGTAGGAGTTACTTCTCCGGACACAGAGGAGCAAGCCTCAGGAGGCAGAGATAGGAAGATCACCTTTGCTGTCTCTCTCGTAGTCTTCTTCATAGAGCATATTTCCCCACTTTAATTGCCTAGTACAGGGAGACACTTTATTTATTCATCTATTTATGTAACAAATATTTGGTGAGCGTCTACTATGTGCCAAGAACAATTTTAGGCTCTAGAAACGATATATCAATGAATATGACTGGCAAAGTTTTACGCTTTGTGAATCTTAATGTATGAGATGGACAATAAAAAAAAATCATGTAATCATGCAAGTCAGTATAAATTTTATGGAAAACAGTAAAACTAGGAAGCAACCCAAGAGGGACAGCTATTTTATATAGATTTGCAGGGAAGATTTTTCTGTGGAAATAACACTTGACCCAGGACTTGAATGAAATGAGAAAGTAAGCCCTAATACTACCTGCAGGGACAGTCTTCCAGGAAGAGGGAGAAGCAAAAGTGAAATTCCCTAGGATTGGAGTGTATTGGCATACAATGATTAAAGAGGTAAAGGAAGGTATGATGATCATGCCCTATTAAATAGAAAATATCAATAACAATATAGAAATCAAAGAACAAATGGACTTTCTTGGGTTGAAAAGTAGACTAAATGAAATGAAAAATTTACTAGAGGGGCTTCATTGTAGTTTAAACTGGCAGAAGAAAGAACCAGCAGAATTGAAGCTAGATCAAGAGAATTCATATGATCTGAAGAAAGAGAGAAACATAATGAAGAACAGAGTCCCCGAGAAATGTTGGAGTGTTAAGTGTGTTAACATTCATGTAATGAAAATACCAGAAAGAGAGGAAAGAGAGAGAGAAAGGAGCAGAAAAATACTGACAAAACCATGGATGAAAACCTCTCAAATTTATTGACAAACACTAAACCTACACATCCAGGAAGCTCAATAAACTTCAAGTAGAATTAATGTGCAAAGAGATCCACAAATAAACTCATCATAGCAAAAATGCTGAAAGGCAAAGACAAGGAGAAAATCTGGAGAATCAGCAGGAGGAACATGACTGATCTTTGACAAGGGAACCCCGGTAAGATTAACATCTTATTTCTCAGCAGAAATAATGGAGGCCAGAAGGCAGTAGAATAACATTTAAAATGCTGGAGGAAACAAAACAGTCCATCGAGACTCCTATATCCAGCAAAGCTATTTTTGAAACATAGAGGTTAAATAAAGACATTTTGAGATAAACATAAACTGAGATAATTTGTTTCTAGCCAACGCATCTTAGAAGAAGTACGGAAGAAAGTTCTGATTGAAAGCAAGTGACTCCAGATAGCAATTTAAAACAGTGATCATTGATAAAGGTAACTATGTAGTTGTAAAAGAGAGTATAAATGTATATTTTCTTCTCTATCCTCTTATTTAATTTTTTTTGGTAAAACAATATATGTAAAATGTAGTATATTTACCAATAGCAGCACAAATGAGGTAGGTGGGAGCAAAGCTGTATTAGACTAAAGTAACACCTCCAGGTGGTAACTCAGATTTCCAGAAACAAGTGAAGGGAGTCAGAAAAGGAAATAAGAACATTAATATTTGCCTAATATCTAGATAATCCCCAGTACCATTGCATGTGATTCTCAGGCATCTTTGATATATTTCAGAAGGTTTTCTTTTGCCTCCTTCCCACCTGTGATGAATAATTTTATGTGTCAACTTGGCTGGGCCCGGTACTTGGATATTTGGCCAATTATTCTGTTTCTATAACTGTACTTTTATATATGAGATTAACATTTAAATCCCTAAACTTGGAGTAAAGCGGATTATCCTCCATAATGTGGGTTGGCCTCATTCAGACAGCTGGAGGCCTTAATAGAAAAAGAGTGGCTCTTCTGAGCGAAAGGAAATGCTGTTAGTAGATCACCTTTGCACTTGGACTGCAGCTCTTTTCCTGAGTCTCCAGTCTGCTGGCCTACTCTGAAGATTTTGGACTTTCAAGTCTCTATAGCTGCCTGAGCCAGTTCCTTAAAATCTCCCTCTTTCTCCCCATCTCTCTCTCTCTCTCTCTCTCTCTCTCTCTCTCTCTCTCTATATAT
>NW_006287904.1:3939718-3942486 GCF_000327345.1 Myotis davidii | reverse complement strand
TTCCTCGAAAAGTATATACATACTTTGAATGATTATAATGGCAGTGTTTATTAAAATTTATTTTCAAAATTGAGATATTATACACAAGCGCGCGTGCGCGCGCGCGCACACACACACACACACACACACACACACACACTGAATGGCCAGATTATTTTGACCACTTGACGTTTGTAGGCAAATTAGCTATAATTTCATGCTGAAGTTGCTAGAGGGCCAGAGCATTATAAATAGGGAAGCAGTTTGTTTAACCACGACAGTAGACGTGATTTTTTCTGAAGATATGGGCAAATAACACAATTTAACAGCCTTTGAACATGGGATATATCTATATCTATATCTATATCTATGTATATATATATATATTTATATGTATATATTATATAAAATCGCGTTGCTTACCCATATCTTCAGATCCCTTTGGTTATGTTTCTCTGGAGAACTCTAATATACTAGTTAAGAACAAAATAATTGAAAGTTAAAAATAAAATTTTAGGGCACTCCAGTTTAACATTTTGCAATAACTTTACCTTTAACATATTAGTGCCTATAAAAATTGACAAAATGCCCCAAAATATTTCTCCTATTCCACTTTAGAGTATATGATAAAGAATTTCTTAATATCAGCTCTTTTGTTTTACTATACACATTTTACACCTTTAAATTTGCTTGTTTCGATGAAAGATTTTAGCATTAAGTCTCCAAATAGAAAAATCCCCGAGTGTATTTGTAAACCATTTTAATTTTTTAAAGTCACCTTTTACTAGAGAGTTGCAGAATCTGTGACCACAAAAAGGCCAAGAGACAAAAAAATTACCACCCAAAATTCAGCTAGGGGAAAATTATGTTGACAACCATTGTTCTAAACGTAATGCCATTTATTAATGCGTGATCTCTACTCTCTTTCCATCTCTTTTAGCGTTGGTCCAACAAATCTTCTCTTTCCAAAAACAAATTCATGCCCAAAATACAAGAAATAATTATTGAAAACACACAAAACTCATAATTTTAAAAATGCAATGTGAATAATAGTGATACTCTAGTTCATTCCATTGTGCCCACTACAATTCAGTACCCTTGAGGACTGAAAGCCATCTGACAATAATAAAATAATCTCAGACATCTAGCCCAAATATCGCAACCTATTTATCCAGCCAGCTCACATATACACAGTTGTTCCACAAAGTAGTTTCAGAAAACAATAGCTTATTATGAAAAGGTGGGAATTGTACATTCTCGCTCAAGTAAACTCTGCTATCTTTGAAAATTATCTCTTTAAATTCAATGAGCTATCAATGTAATTCATATAATTCTGTAGTTTCAAGATCAAGATTTAAGTTATACTATAACTGACTAGTTGATGATTAAAGTTTTAAGTAAAATAACCTTTGAGGCAAAATTTAAATACAATAAAATTCATACATTTGAAGTGCACAGGTTGATAACTCGTGACAAATATTAACCTTATGTAACCGGCACTGCAATGAGCATATAGAATAGTTCACCCCCCCAGAAAGTTCTTTCATGTCCCTTTGCAGTCTACTGTATAAACTTGTGACATACAATTACTTTTACAAATTTAATGGCTAACCCACATTCTCCCCACTGCCGCACCACGTGCCACCAGTTTTCCGGTAAGCTGGCCCTTCCTTCCTCTCCGAAGTCCTTTGACTTTGTTCAGTTTCCATTGCTACATAGTCCCTCTATGTTTCACAGAAACATCTACTTGCCTTTGAAGGCATAATTCCTTTTACTTTGACAAACTTATTTCCTTCGCTTCCCTCTCATCCTCTTTAGACGTCCTTGGCGGCTTAACCATCACTGAAGCAAAACCCACTTAATCTGGTAGAAAATCTAACCTTCAGGCCTTTCCATTACCTTGCAGACCAGGTGACCATTGTCTCCTGACACCCTAGACAAGGCTGGGCACACAACAGATTGAGAGTGTGTGGCACTGACATAATGACCAGATATTTACCTCCCAGCCCTGGTGGTCTCCACTTTGATCCCCATCGTGGAGGGAAAGGGAGGAGAAGGCCTTCTCTGTGCTCTTAAGCTTCCTATGGACTCTACCCTCAGCTCCCTCCACCATTAGTCAGGTTAGTGCTGTACTGAGGGTCAAATAAGGTCCTGGTTGACCATGAGTTCAGCTAGATCTCTGTAAGCATTCATCTCTTCCCTAAGAGTGTCCAAAAGTTCCTGCTATATCATCCTGGCCCTCATCTTGGCCTAACCTTGCAAAAAGGCAGTGTTTTCCTTTATACCAGCTTTCAGAAAGCCATTACCACCCACCAGGTTTTAAGTCCAAGATTATAATTTCATAGAATGATCTTTGAATTGCTTCCTTTGAGGCTCCCTTGTTTAATCTCCCCACCCATATTTAAACTTGGCCCTGTGATCAATCAAATGTTCACTGCCTGTTGACTAAAGCAGTCCTTTGAGAAACTTCATCTTGGGCGGGAGTGGAGCCCATTCTGCTGGTCCCGGCCAAGGGCATTCTCTGAGGCCTGGATCAGTTGAGCAGTGCAGCTAGGTTGCCTGGAGAAATGGGCTCACCCCTTGCTCTTCTGCTCCTTTCTTGGGCCTCTCCTCAGAGTGGGTGGGTCAAGCTATCATCTCCGTTAAGATAACCAGTGGCCATGTTTAATCTGATGCAGGAGGAATATGCCTGTTTGGACCTGGTATAGTCCCGAGCTCTTTGGGTGACTCGAGATATCTTAGGTTAAGCTTCTTAGAAGCAGAGATGGAGGCAGGGATTTAACTTAATG
>NW_006287904.1:3931761-3939696 GCF_000327345.1 Myotis davidii | reverse complement strand
TGAAAGAGAGTTTTTCAAAAATCAATCAATCAATCAATCAATCAATCAATCAATGGTAGAGAGAGACTAAGGTGGTAAGATAGGAAAAGGGGAGGAGCTGAGCAAGGGTGTGGTGTCAGGAGAAGTTTGTCCTTGGCCTGACTCACTGAGGTGATGGGCAGCAGCCATGCAGCAGAGGATAGTGCAGTGGTCATGTCTTGGGGCAAGGGGGCAGCCTTTGGTGCCCCTGTGCCAGTTGTTCATCAGCTCTGGGCTGTTCCTGAGCAAGGAAAGTATGACACACCGCAAGGTTTTGGTCAAGGGCACTTCTGCGCGAGGACATCACTCACAGACGTTTGGGAATGGGTGCATCAGCCTGCCACAGAGAGTCTGGGGAAGCATCACCGCATCCAGCACACACAGGCACTCTGACCCTGCAGAGGTACAGCCATGAAGAATATGATTGGGGAAGGCATAGGGACACTTGAGCTGAGTGAACAGGCCAAGCCTGCCTGCTGTGTTCTTTGAGTTTTCGGCGCCGAGCAGTGTGGGCAGGGACAGGGGGTTGACCACCTCATTTGGGGTGGTTAAGCAGTTAGAAGGCCAACTCCCCAGCTGTACCCTCCCTCCCACCTCTTTCCCACTTGTGGGGATGCTGTGTGGGTGTTCTCCAGGGTTCCTCCTCTGAGCTGGGCAGGAGGAGGTGCTGGCTGGGCGTCTAGCATTTAAGCACATCTCCGGTGAGAGGCACATGCGACAGTAGGTGATTGTTTACCGGAAGGAAAGGCTACACCAAATGGTCTGTCTGAAATATATTGCTTTTCCGGTCAGCTGGAGCTGAAGCGTGCTGTGAATAAGCTGCTGGAAGCGGTCTGCTCCTTGCTTTTCAATGGTTTTGTGGTCTAGGCTACCGGATGAACTGCTGGCATCAGACCATGTGATGCATTCCCCATGCTCCTCGCTGGGGCCCTGAGAGAGGAAACTGACATTTATCACGTGATCGCTTTGTGGGCTAAATTCATATGAGTCTGATTGTGTAGATGAGGAAACAGAATGAGCATGTTTAGATGGCTTATCCCAGGACAGACAGCTAGGAAAACCAGCCAAGGTTCACATCCAGGCCCAAAGCCCTGAGATTTCTACTAAACCATCCTGCGTTCTATTATAAATTAAGAAAACTAAAAAAAAACCCACACCAAACTAACTCAGCTTACTCCCCAGATGTCTGCTCATTGAAGAAACTATGTTTTTTTCAGCCAAAACACATTGTATGCAAAGCCTGAGCATAAGGCAGAAATTGGCAAACGTTTTTGTAAAGGGCCAAATAGTAAATATTTTAGTCTTTTCAAACCTTACAGTCTCTATCCAAACCACTCAACTCGGCTGTTATAGCATGAAAGCAGCCATATTGCAGAAAATATTAACACACGGGATGGCTGTATTCCAATGAAATTTAAGGACACTGAAATTTGAATTTTCTATAATTTTCACTTGTCACAACATATTTCTTGTTTCACTTCTCAACCATTAAAAAAAAAAAGACGTAAGAACTATTCTTAGCTCCTGAGCTATATCAGAAGAGAAGGGAAGGATTTAGTTTGGTGTTTGGGCCATAAGATGTGTTCTCTCTCTCTCTCTCTCTCTCTCTCTCACTGCTTAGTGGTACTTACAACATGAAACTTTTTGAATGTAGAGAGGAAGTTTTCTCATGCTGAATATTTCATCTGAATATACCACCTAGTAGTGAACTAGCCGTGTGTTGTAGAGAAGATATAAAACATGAGCTTCAGCCGACCAGAAAAAAATCACAAGTAATGAGTTCACACATAGCCTTGGACAACATTTAAGGTTGGATAAAATACCTAAACCTTTCTGAGTGCCTGCGTCCTTGCCTTTAAAAAAGAATTATACTAAGAGCTTTTTCATGGAGTGATTATGGAGGTTCAGGGAGTTGATGCACTTAGCCCAGTGTCTGCTATATGTAATTACTTAATTGTATGTAATTGCTGAATTACACGTAATTGTCTCATAGCCACAATATATATCAAGCACAGCACTGCTGAATGCAAGCTCTTCAAAGGCAAAGAAACAGTTCAGGGAAATGTTATGATTTTCTCAAGGTCATGTGTTCAGCAAGAGTGCTGGAACACAGAGCTCTCTGGGTCTTCGAAACCCGAAGGTACAGTTTTATCAGAACAAGAAGAATGAAACCAGGTATCTATTTTGGTACTAAGGTCTTATGAAAACTGGAAGGTCATGATCCTTCTTTGGATTTTTTAAAAAAGAGATTAAATAAACATCTGAATATTTGATGACAGGAGGATGACTAGGTGGTATCTTTTGCTCATCTTCGATGAGATTGATCTGTAACTTCCTGCATGGTTAAACCACTGATCTCATTTGAACTATATGCAATTTGGGAGAGTTGGGGCAGTTCCATTTTGCCAGAAGATGATTAAGACAAACTCCAAGAATATTGTGAACTTTATCAGGAAAATCAATTCCTCTAACAAGGAAGTGGATCACTATTGATTTCCCCCCTCTCGTAATTGGACTAGGAGCCCTGACAGCTTTTCATAAGTGGCGACAGAATGCTTTCAGCAAATGCATTTTCCACTTTGCGGTGGCGTCTAACAGGCTCTCACAAGCCTGTGGTGCTCTCGTTTTCTCATTTGTCCCCTCTGCTGAAGGTTAACACGGAAACTTTTAGCCATCTGCTGCTCACAGTAACAAAATGTTCATTAGGCTTTTTGTTGCTGTAAATGGACAATCTCTGTGTTCCTTTAATATGTAGATACTTGGAGGTGGAGAGAGATGGGACTCACAGGACAGCTGATACACAGTGAGAAAAAGGCTAAGATGTAACTAAGGTGATTAGTGAAGCAGCCAGCCCCTCCACTTTCAATCCAAGATGCCTACATGAATGTGCTACATAGCTTATGAGTATGATAGAGCCAGCAACCCTCCTAGAGAGAGGAGGGCACCTGAGTATATGCCTGAGGCCTCTGGGTGGGTGGCTTCTCTAACCAGGTGGGCTCTGTCATGACAGGTGCTAGGAGAACTTAGGACACTGCTGGGCATGTGAAGTTGGGAGAGAGGTGGAGGATGGACAGCATCTCTGATTCTCTCTTCTCTGACATCAGCCCTTCCCCCCACTCTTCGCCCCCTGCCCCCCCATCCCTCTGCTAAGAGCCTGCCTACAACTAATTTCCCTTCCCCCCAAATTATTATTTAAATTGAGCATCTTGACTTCGATTTGATAGATTTAGTTGCTGAGATTTAAAAAAATATTTATCATTTAATTCTTCCTCTAGCTTTTAGACATTTAGTCTTTTTTCTTCTTTCCTGTTTTCTATCTTCTTTTTTGTTACTATGAAGGTCAAGGTTAACATAACAGGCTTGGGTTGCTTCAACCGTGCACATTCCCAGGGAAGCTTGTTTTCAGGGCTGTCAGGTGGCTGGCTCCTGGGGGATGAGCTCTGAGCTCTTGGGATATTCTGCATGATGAAAGTTTTCTTGTATGCTTGAGGCCTTGGGCCATGGGATACTAGGACTACCAATAGGATTTATGGTGAATGCCTGGTTTTGTATACTCATTGGATAGCTAAGGTCAGCTATGCAGGTGCTACAAGCTTTGCCCTCCCTCAAACCCTCATTCCCCCTCTCCCCCTGTCCCTAGATACCAAAGCTCTGCCAAGCTTCTCTGGATAGATATTTTATGTGATTTTCATTTTTTTCTTCCCTCCTTGAATATTCTTGTACATATCTCTCAAAATACATATATTGTGGCTGGTATTGCAGTTGTGTTGTCAGATATATGTATATCAAATGGGAAATGGGGAAATGTCAATAGTTTTCTGTAAGCGCACATGCAATTTACACTTTCCAGCAAAAGTGAGAATTGTTGCTGCATATCCTAACCAACATTTGCTATCATATCTAAAAAAACTTTCCCACTGACACCGAGTGAAATTGTATCTGGTGCTTTTAATGTACATTTCCTTAAGAAATAATGAAGTTGAAACTTTCTTACCATGTGTACATTGTCCCCTAGAATTTCCTCATCTGTTCATAGCTTCTGCACATTTTTCCTTTTGAGTTGTCTGGTTTTTTTTTTTGATTACATGTCGTCGAATTATGCTAATATTCCTTTGCCAATTTTTTGAATTGGCAAATACATTCTGACTCTTTTATTATTGTTGGAGGAGGTCATCAAGAGGGTATGACCTACAGCTGGACCTGGGCAATTGGCGGTTCCTCATCCCCTCCCCTGCCCTTAGAATGTAGCTCCAGCCACCATTAGCTCCCTAGGAACTGTTTCAAGGTCAGAACCTTCAGAGAGTAGGTGTTGACACCGCCCGGACGGAATACGTGGCTGGACCACGTGTAGGCCTCTATATAAACTTCTAAGATTCTGGCTGGCGGTTTGGAGATCCATTGGTCTGGCCGTCACAGGAGACAAGCCTCCTCAGTAAGTTCCCTTCCTTGTTAAACCTGCCACCTGCTAGCCTGGAGCGGCCAGGCTCCATTTGGTCTTCCTTGTCCTCCATGTACAGGGGCACCGAGTATAAAGAAGTTCTTATTTTTGAAGGAGTTGATTTTAGCTTTTTTAAAATTGTGGTTTGCTGTGTGTGTGTTTAATCTTAAAACCTTTTCTACCCAGAGACCTCTATAAGTTTTACTTATTTTAATATATATTTAAGCTATTTGGAATTGTATTTTTGATGACAATAACATCCATTTATAGTATATTTATATTTATAATGATATTTTGGGGGTATTTGTAAATGCTTTAAAATTACATTTTTCTAGGTGTTAACTGTATAAAAATGTGATATTGTTGTTATAGGTAACCAGTCTTGCTAAAATCTCTTATTTGAGTTTGAGTCACATCTACATCTCATGTCATCTGCCATGGCGTCGGGATTGTGTCTTCTGATCACTTATTTTGTTTTGTTTTGTTTTTTCCTTATGACGCTGGCGAGGACTGTGAGTAAAATACCAAGTATAGGAGGTGATGGCAGTTATCTTAGCCTTGTTCCTAATCTTAGTGGAAATGCTTTTGCTATTTCAACATAAAAGAAGATATCTGCCCTATTAAAAATAGATGGTGTGTTGGTTTGCTAGGGCTGTCATAAGACATAACTACGAACTGGGTGGCTCAAATAGCAGAAATTTATTTTCTCTGAGGCCAGAAGTCGAAGATCGGGGTGTCGGCAGGGTTTTCTTTTTTTGTTTGTTAATTTTCTGCTGAGGCCTCTCTCCTTGGCTGTCTTCTCACTGTGTCCCTATGTGGTCTTTCTCTGGTGTCTCCTTTTGTGTCCATGTTTCCTCATCTGGATAAGGTCCACCCTAAGGGCCTCATTTTAATGTCATCACCTCTTTAAAGGCCATATTTCCAAACAGTCACTTTCTGAGGTGCTGGGAGTTAGGGCTTCAGTGTGGATCTTGGGGGACACAATTCAGCCCATATGATTTCTTTTCAGCTTGTGATTTCTTTTATTCTTATATTCAAAAAAATTTAAATTATGACTATATGTTTAATTTCAGAAATGCTTTCCCTGCACAGGAGAGGGTCTGCATTTTTTAAAAATCTCTAATACATTGTTAATTACACCAGTAAAGTTCCAATTTTCATACTTCTTTTTTAAAGTGAGCTTTCATTCTTAGGTCTATACCTAACAGAAATACATAATGTATGTATTAAAAACTATACAAAAATGTTCATAAAAGTACTATTCTTAAAAGCCCCAAACTAGTAACTACCCAAACACCAATCAACTATTAACAATTGTGATATATTTACATAATGAGATATTATACAGCAATGAAAATGGAGGATCTGCAACGATATGCAACAACACTAGTAATTCTTACAAACAAAATGTTATCGAAGAAAATAGACATAAAAATATGTAAGGCATGGTTCAATATTTTAAAGTGCAAAAACAGCTGATATGAATCTGTGCTACTGGAAATTAGGAGAGTGTTACATTTAATAGGTGTGGAGTACTGCCAGGAAAAAACACGGGTGGGGGGGGGTGTTCCTGGGTGCTAGTTGGATGGGTGTGTTCATTTATGAAAATTTGATAAGCTCTACATATACTTATGATACATACAGACATTTTTTGGTATTCATGCATATGTTCAATAGAAAGTTTTAAAATGGTAGAATTTGCAAATTGTTTTCCATTTTCAAATTTTCACTGTTGAATTGTGACTATGTTTTCATTTTTCAAGTATAAAGCAACGGACTTGATATCTTTCATGCTATACAGGTTGTGAGTCTTTCTTTATAAAAGGCCACATTTCCCCTATAATCTTTGTAATTAGGTGATCTCTCACCCTACAAGCAACCCGCAGGAAATCCTGTAACTTTAATATGAATTTTTTTTTACGGATAGTTTATTTTGTCGCTGAGGCTCTGCAAGAGTTTGCTGCCACACAGCTGTGCTCAGTCAAAGAGAACGTGCCTTATCTGCTCTGTAAACACAGACAAAACCAACACAGCTGATGTCCAAATGTGACAGAAGGTGTTGTAAGAAATTTAAATCTAAAAATATGAAAAAATGGGGCACTCCATGTGAAATTCTTCCTATGGCTGATTGAGGACAAAAAAGAAAAGAAAAGAAATGATTTTGTGTTTGAACTAATTTTTAAATGAGGCCGTACATATTTTGACTAGCTGATTTTGGATTCAGGAGGTGGTTTTGATGCACAAGTATTCTGGCCTTTTGCTGTCAGTTGTCCCCAGGGCTTTACCCCAGTTGTCCTATCTTGGCCCTCCAGGCTGATTCCTGTGGTCACAGCCCCCTTGCTGACTCCCCAGTCCCAAGTCTCACCTGCCTTCTATTCAACACGGACAAGACTGAGAAGCTATGCAAGATAAAGCAATTTCAATGTGTATAATTATGTGGCCTTTCCCGTTTGGATCTATTTTTCAATATGAATTTCTTTTGAGTGTGGATATGGTGTAAGAAGAGGTCCAAAGAGTATTCTTTGTTTCCTATGTATATTCAAAGTGATACAGCACCATTTAGCGAAAGGCTTACCTCCCCTGTTGCCCTGGAGTGTCATCGCTTATGTAAATCAAGTGACTATATGTATTTGGGCCTGTTTATCGACTCTGATTTTAGTTTTATTTGTCATAGTTTTATCCTTATATCACTACTATGCTGTCCTACTTATATCTTCATGACGTTATAATTTTTTATATCTTTATTCTTCTTTAATATTTTGTTGTATATACTTGATCTTTAGAATTTCCATTTAAATTTTAAGAACTGTGTCAATGAGTATAAAAAACATGCTTAGAATTTGATTGGATTGCATTGAAGTGTTAGATCAACTTAGGGGACATTTGGAATATTTGTAATATTGAGTTTTTTAATACATAAATATAGTATACGTTGGTCTTATTTAAATTATCTCAATATTGTTTTGAAGTTGAATATAGAGATTTTCCCAAAATTTTACTAAATCATATTTGATAGTTTTGGGCCTATTTTAAAAGATATCAAAATTTAAAATTTCTTGTTGGTATATAGTAACACAATTGATTTTTTATAATGACCTATATCCAACAATTATAATAGTTTGTTTATAGCTTCTGTTAAATATTTTAGGTAAATTATTATGTCATCTATGAATAGTGACAGCTTATTTTTATTTTGTAATCCTTATGCTTTTTTCTTGCCTTATTCCAACGCTGGCATCCAAACATTTTAAAAGAAGTGGTGATGTGCGCACCTTGCCTCGTACCCAACCTGAGGGAGAAAGTTTTCAATATTTCGCCATTGAGTATGATACTTGCTATTAACAAGCATCCCGTTGCTCCACCTCTCACCTGGGATTGGTTGTGTATTGCTTTGGATTTTAGCCCTTTTAAAGGTGTGTGCTGATATGCTGATATTGCCATGATGCTTTTAATTTGCACTCTCCTAATGATATTATGTT
>NW_006287904.1:3906779-3931231 GCF_000327345.1 Myotis davidii | reverse complement strand
AAAAATGGGGAAAGGCTGGAACCCTCAGATAATCTTGGTAGAAATATAAAATACTGTACAGCCCTTTGGAAGACATTAGGAACGGATGTTTGCAGGTTATTTTTATAACGTACACATACATTGTTTACAAAGTCTGTCACAGAGAGCACAGTAGAAAAAAAGCGACAGACCAAACAGTTGTAAATATCAACACAAATGTCCTAAAGGGCAGCAAGTGTATCCCGATGTACTTGCTATGCTTGGTGCTTCAGGAGATGCAGTGATTGACAAGTTCAAGTGCCTGCCCTCAAGTAGAAAAAATTTAAAATAGGGGATCTAAGTAGAACCATGATTTTACAACGTAGTAGGGTCAGACAAGGACTATCCCAGATGATCTGTGTATTGCTATAGAGGCTCAAAGGTAGGCACTCGGGTGTATTTGGTTTGAGTATATGAATAAGAACTCAGAAGAGCTGCTCTTTGAGTTGAGTGGTGAGCAATCATGGTTATGAGCCTTGTTCGGCCCAAGTTCAAATCCCAAGCCTGGGACCCAGTTATTATTAGCTGTTTACTTGGCTCAGCCTCCTATCCAGGTTCATCTTTAGAGTCTGGGTGACCTGAAGAACACAGGGTCACATTAGGTTACTCCTGTTGGAACGGATTGCCTTCCTTGTACACATGCAATAGATTGCAAACATGGCCATGCAGCTCCTCCTGTCAAGAAGCAGTCTAGTTCCTTCCCCCTTGAATCTGGGCTGGCCTGTGATTTGCTTTGACTAACATACTGTACTAGCTCCATGCCTAGTCCTCAAGAGGTCTTGCAGTTTCCACTCTCTGTCTTGGGAGCCGAGTGGACGAGCCTGGACTGCTGAAAGATGAGGGGCTGTGGAGGGCAGATCCATCCAGGCCCATATTATCCGCATGCGCTCTACTAAGCCAACCCCGGCTGGTGCCAGGAATTTCCAAAAATTCCCACCTTTTTATTTATGAGCAGTGACTGCATTTAAGAATTATTTTCTAGGGGGAGAAACTAAGATGGTGGCAGAGATAAACACCGGGAAATTAATGCCGCTCACAACAATTGATTAATACCTCAGAGAAACAATACGGACTTCATCCAGAACCATAGGAAGCCTGGCTGACTGTAAACTCTACAACTAGAAGGAAGGAGAGGCACACTGAGACCCAGAGAAGCTGCAGGAGAGAAGTTAGTTTTATTTGTCATAGTTTTATCCTTATATCACTACTATGCTGTCCTACTTATATCTTCATGACGTTATAATTTTTTATATCTTTATTCTTCTTTAATATTTTGTTGTATATACTTGATCTTTAGAATTTCCATTTAAATTTTAAGAACTGTGTCAATGAGTATAAAAAACATGCTTAGAATTTGATTGGATTGCATTGAAGTGTTAGATCAACTTAGGGGACATTTGGAATATTTGTAATATTGAGTTTTTTAATACATAAATATAGTATACGTTGGTCTTATTTAAATTATCTCAATATTGTTTTGAAGTTGAATATAGAGATTTTCCCAAAATTTTACTAAATCATATTTGATAGTTTTGGGCCTATTTTAAAAGATATCAAAATTTAAAATTTCTTGTTGGTATATAGTAACACAATTGATTTTTTATAATGACCTATATCCAACAATTATAATAGTTTGTTTATAGCTTCTGTTAGATATTTTAGGTAAATTATTATGTCATCTATGAATAGTGACAGCTTATTTTTATTTTGTAATCCTTATGCTTTTTTCTTGCCTTATTCCAACGCTGGCATCCAAACATTTTAAAAGAAGTGGTGATGTGCGCACCTTGCCTCGTACCCAACCTGAGGGAGAAAGTTTTCAATATTTCGCCATTGAGTATGATACTTGCTATTAACAAGCATCCCGTTGCTCCACCTCTCACCTGGGATTGGTTGTGTATTGCTTTGGATTTTAGCCCTTTTAAAGGTGTGTGCTGATATGCTGATATTGCCATGATGCTTTTAATTTGCACTCTCCTAATGATATTATGTTGAGTACCATTTCATGTGCTTATTGGCAATCTATATATCTTCTTTGGTGAGATGGCTGATCATATTGTCTCAGTTCTTTCTTTTATCTATATTTTTATTGATTTCAGAAAGGAAGGGAGAGGGAGAGAGATAGAAACATCATTGATGAGAGAATCATTGATTGGTCGCCTCTGGCAACTGAAGACTTACTTTTGTTGCTAAATAATATTCCATTGTGTGAAGGTACTATTGTATGAGTGTATTATTTTATCTTTTAATGAGATTGGCAATATTTCCAATTTTTTACTATTACAGACGGTCTTCTAATTGTGCACTAATGCACATCTCTATGCAGAAGTCCTTAATCCTTGCATCCATGGATAATAATGGAATATTATATGCAATTTTATGCCAATCAATTCAATAATTTAGAAGAAATGAACAAATTCCTTAAAAGATAAAAATGGGGAAAGGCTGGAACCCTCAGATAATCTTGGTAGAAATATAAAATACTGTACAGCCCTTTGGAAGACATTAGGAACGGATGTTTGCAGGTTATTTTTATAACGTACACATACATTGTTTACAAAGTCTGTCACAGAGAGCACAGTAGAAAAAAAGCGACAGACCAAACAGTTGTAAATATCAACACAAATGTCCTAAAGGGCAGCAAGTGTATCCCGATGTACTTGCTATGCTTGGTGCTTCAGGAGATGCAGTGATTGACAAGTTCAAGTGCCTGCCCTCAAGTAGAAAAAATTTAAAATAGGGGATCTAAGTAGAACCATGATTTTACAACGTAGTAGGGTCAGACAAGGACTATCCCAGATGATCTGTGTATTGCTATAGAGGCTCAAAGGTAGGCACTCGGGTGTATTTGGTTTGAGTATATGAATAAGAACTCAGAAGAGCTGCTCTTTGAGTTGAGTGGTGAGCAATCATGGTTATGAGCCTTGTTCGGCCCAAGTTCAAATCCCAAGCCTGGGACCCAGTTATTATTAGCTGTTTACTTGGCTCAGCCTCCTATCCAGGTTCATCTTTAGAGTCTGGGTGACCTGAAGAACACAGGGTCACATTAGGTTACTCCTGTTGGAACGGATTGCCTTCCTTGTACACATGCAATAGATTGCAAACATGGCCATGCAGCTCCTCCTGTCAAGAAGCAGTCTAGTTCCTTCCCCCTTGAATCTGGGCTGGCCTGTGATTTGCTTTGACTAACATACTGTACTAGCTCCATGCCTAGTCCTCAAGAGGTCTTGCAGTTTCCACTCTCTGTCTTGGGAGCCGAGTGGACAAGCCTGGACTGCTGAAAGATGAGGGGCTGTGGAGGGCAGATCCATCCAGGCCCATATTATCCGCATGCGCTCTACTAAGCCAACCCCTCCTGGTGCCAGGAATTTCCAAAAATTCCCACATTTTTATTTACGAGCAGTGACTGCATTTAAGACTTATTTTCTATTCTTTAAAATGTCTGGTTGTGCGCAGCACAGGAAGTTGACAGACTTATGTGAGCAGTTCTTCTTAAGACTGTGAGGCATGCCTGGCTGGCATGGCTCAGTGGTTATGAATGTTGACCCATGGACCAGGAAGTCACGGTTTGATTCCCTTGATTCTTGGTCAGGGTACATGTTTGGGATGTGGGATCGATCCCCAATAGGGAGCATGCAGTAGGTGGCCGATCAATGATTTTCTCTCATCATTGATGTCTCAATCTCTCTCTCACTCTCCTTCTCCTTCTCCCTCTCCCTCTCCCTCTCCGTCTCCCTCTCCCTCTCCGAAGTCAATAAAAATACATTAAAACAAACAAACAAGACTGTGAGGCATATGAAATCTATTCAAAAGTGAGTTAGATAAACATGGTTACTACACTAATGAGCAGTAGGTGTTAGAGCAAGATACTAGTATTTAACTTCTAGGGCTTTCGCTCCCTCACCGTGAAAGGAGGGAGAACAGTTGGGTCTCTAGGGTCCCCTTGGGTCTGATGTGCTCTAATTTTAGTCCCTCCTGCTGAGTTACTTCCCAGGTTCATTGGGCACTAGAGTCAGTAGCACTTCTCTGCTAGAACAGAAACTAATTTCTCTCTTTAAATTTATACTATTTTATTTAGTTTTAATTAAGCTAGTTACTAATATACCAGTAATTGACCAGTGTTCAGAAAATAGAGTATTCAGATATCAAAAAAATCAACATACCCCCGTAATTCAGATATAAATGTGAACACTGTTCCCCAGGCATCTTATTTCTAGTCATATTTATATTAAAAATAGAGTTTTAGTACACATATTGTCCCTCCACTAGATTTTTCTGTGTCAGTAGATGCACAGATCTCTGTGTTGACTGGATGCAGGGCTATTTTAGAGATGAACCACATGGTCTATGGTTCACATTTGGGCTATTGCCAGCTTTCACTCTTAGCACCAATGTTGTGACAAACAGGACTGAATTCCTTAAATTTGGAAAATAAATGCTTGAAAAGCAGAGAACCAAGTAGCGCTTTAGTAAGGCTAGTTTCCAAGTGATGAAAAATAAATCTATATTTTTATATGCTTCATTTTGGGGTCACGTGTTAGCCATCCTTTCCTAGATTCACGCCTGAAGTGGGGCACAGAAAAATTCTGAAGACAATAAAAGTGTCTAGACCCCCTACTGAATCTAATTAAAGCGAGGGTCTCCAGGGCAATCTTTAGATGCACAGCCAGCAAAAGCTTGCAAAGACAGCATTTCTTTAGCATATTTGTTTATTGACCTAATTAGAAGAGTGCAAGACAGCAAACCGCTTTCCATGTCCCCATTAACTATAGATGGTGCAATGTCCCCAAACTCTTAAAACACATTTGGAGATGAATGAAATGAGCATCTAGAGAAATCACTTCCTGTTTTATTTCCAGAGAGGCAGTAGAATTTCATTTTAGCCACAAAGGAAGATTTAGAAGTTCGTCAGAAACAACATCAGCGGGAGCTATGCCTGAGGAGAAACCATCAAATCTGACCATGCCCAGACTGAGTAGCACACTGCTTCACAGACTGTGGCAAGAGGTGTCTTCCCATATCCTGCAGATTTTTTTGTCATCTTTTATTAGTTTTTCTTGACCCTACAAACATTTTGTGCAACTCACACATACCAGGCCAGAGAAATACCTTGATCAGATCTAACTTAAAATACACACACACACACACACACACACACACAACATCTCTTTTCTTGCCTGTCTCTTTCCTGAAGTGCCAGGCCATGGAGAGTAAGGTCCCCGTGCTATTTTGCTTTGACTGCATCCAGTGCACAGGAGTAATAATATTGTTACTGTTTGCTATGTGTCAGGCATTGGGTTAAATGATTTGTATGTAGATTGCAGGCTAATCCATTAGACCCTTTTCCCTGTAGGTTTTCCATCCATGGTTGGTTACCTGGGTAACCAGCATTTGTGTTCTCTGCCTCCATCTTTGCAGGCCAGCAAGCAGATGTCGTTATCATTAGCTCTTCCCACTGATTATGATTGGAAAGTTTGGGCTTGATGTCCTGGTTGGTGAGGTAAGAGAGTGGAGTGATGATGGGGGCAGAAAAGAGTTACATCCCACTTCCCCAGCCCATAATGATTGAAGAGAAGTTAGAGGCCCAAGCTCCCAGAATGCAGATGTTTTAAAAGAACAAGAATCTCTGGCAAACGTGGGTGGAGTGATGGTGCCCTCAGGCAAGGTCTATAGTGGCCCAGCCTGTGATATCCACCTGGAGGGAGAGGATGAACATCACAGGCTCTCCTAAATTTGCCAAAGATTCTCTTGCCCCAAGTGCAACCCAGAAATAACAGTCTGGACCGGAAGACACTATTGAGTCTATGACGACAAGAGTCTCAATAGAAACTAAGGTAGAAGCATAGAGACTTCCCTTAGTACTGTGAAGTATTTATTGAGCTCCGGTGCCAGGTACAATGTAATGAACTGGGGTTGAGGGATGGCTAACAAGTCACTGCCTTTGAAAGACTGAGGAGTACAGAATACAATTTACACTATGGCAGAAACTGCAACAACAACAGAGGGAAGCACCTAGGGCAGTGGTTCTCAACCTTCTGGCCCTTTAAATACAGTTCCTCATGTTGTGACCCAACCATAAAATTATTTTCGTTGCTACTTCATAACTGTAATGTTGCTACTGTTATGATTCGTAATGTTAGTATCTGATATGCAGGATGGTTTTAGGTGATCCATGTGGAAGAGTCGTTTGACCCGCAAAGGAGTCGTGACCCACAGGTTGAGAACCCCTGACCTAGGGCATATTTAATAGGAGAAAGGGGTATTGGGATGCCATTGTAGATATGATGATGACATTGGGTGGATGGTCAACCTCTGCAAGTTTGTGTGTGAGGGAATAAAGGAAGCAAGGGTACATTCAAGACTTCCTCAAGGAGCAAGCAATTGAATGTAGATTATACCACACACACATAGCAGTGACTTAGGGAAATTCCAAGGGAGCAGATGCAGTGCCAACTGATGTAACAGGAGAAGAACGGAAGTCCTTGGGGGCCCCAGACAGAACCATTGAAATGAAGCGGAATGAATGTGTCTCTATAAAATGAAGTTTCGTTTGACCCGGAGTCATACTTGGATAGAGAGAGATTGGCAAGTAAAGTGAAAATAGATTAAATTTTCTAACTTGAAAGGTGAAAGTAACTTAAAGGGACAGTTTTCATATGGTATAGCAGCCTTCTTTCTCTGGAGGTGTACTTGGACAGAAGAGACAATATCTGGAGGAATGATTGTAGGGGATGATACTGACTGATTTCCTGTCAACAGCATAGTTTGGGCCTCCATGCTGAGGGCTTTTCAAATTTTCTTCCAAAATTCAGACAACATCTTCATCCTCACTCACCAGATCTCAAAGAGGGCAACTCCAGGTCTTACTTCCTTGCTTCAATCACAACTATTATTCTTTGTTATGCTTTATAGATTTTAATCTGTTTTATTGACCTTCCAAGTTAGATGTTTGAAATCTACTAAAAATGAAAGGCACCACAGTGGACAGTGACTGTGTAGTTCTCGAGGGCAGAAGTAGCTTCTGGTCACCATCTCTGCCCAGCACAGAGCTGTCCCAGGGAGATTCTCAGTAACCAGTCTAGGAGTGAACGGGGCAGGTCTAGGCACACCACACTCTGTGATAAGTCAGATGACTAGAAAGATATAGGGTTTGCATCACTCCTTTTAAAAACACTGGTCACACTTCTCAGAATGTTTAATAAAGCAGAGAGAGCAGTACTGTCCTCAGCCAGATGAAGAGAACTCCTCATAAATAAAGCTGCCACTTATAAATGCATCTCTTTCTCACGAATTACCAGCTGAGATGGGCATCCCGCAGGGCAGCTCCCAGGATCTCAGAGGGACTAACATGTCAGGAGAACTCTCCCTCTAATAATAAACTACTTTAATCACGTTATATTCGCTTTAAGAAAATATGCTGAGACTCCCTGAACTGACTCATATAAAAACTCCCTACAAACCTCAGAATGGCAGCCTTTTCTTCCCTTTCCCAAAATTCTTTCTCAAACCCAAACAAATCATAAGTACATAGGTATAGTAGTTTAGGGCTATAAAAATAATGTAACCACCACACGCACCTGGGATGCCCTCATGGAACTGCCCTGGGCAGAGGGAGCTGCTCCATCTCGGAGCTCCCATCACTGGCCATGCTTCTGAGATGCATTTCTCATACGGTCGGTGGTGATTTGGTTAGCGCTGTCTCTCACATTAGCTTGTGAGTCCCTCCAGGGCCAGAGCAAGGTGAAAATGTTCAATAATTACTTGTGTGGTAGGCGGTTTCCTATGTCTCATTTAACTTAATCCATTCAAGTGCTGAGAGGTCAGCCTTATCCATAACCATTCTCCAGCTCTAAGTTGTTAAGCAGCTGGAGCAAGGCAAGGAGCAGAAGGGAGACTGAACCCACGCTGGTTCCACTGCAAGACCCCACCTCCAGGCACACACCGAGGCCCTGATTTACTTCCTTTTGTTCTCAGCACCAGCTCAGTGCCAGCCTATGTTCAGAGGCAGTTTGGCAGGAAGGTAAAGTGCTCTGTACTGAATTTCTATGAGAAGTAGGTGGATAGTGAGAAGGTAGGTGTTGGGGTAGGAGAGTTGATAATAAAAAAGTTAGAGGAGCTGCCATGCAGAAGAGGAAATGAAGTGGAACAAGGAACTGTGGAAAGAGGTGTTGGTATCCTTGATGGTGGAAACTGAGTTTAGAAACCCCAGTGAGTGGTTGGGTGTCTTTCTGTACCAGCAGTGAAATGGAGTCAAGGACTGTGTTGGGAGCTATGACCAAAGATCAAGGGCTGAGGGAGCAGTGACACATGTAAGATGACGGTTCAAGTGGTAGCACCCGAGGTCTAATCTTGATAGGGAAGTAAGTGGAGGCAGGACTTAAGGGAGAGGGGAAAGTTCTAAGAATGACCAGTGCAGTGAGTTGAAGAAAATCTTGAAGCCTTAAGGACTGGAAAACAGGGGGTATCAAAACTCAAGGTTTCAAGATTGAGTTAAGGTGATGAAGAAGTCCAGCCTGTGGTCAGGGGATGTGAAGCTGAAGAGAAGTGAAGAGGAGGGCACTGGAGTTGAGTCTTTGGAGGAACTGAGAAGTCAGGCTCTTGCTTGTGTCATCTAGGGGCACACTGAAGTCACCCAAGATGACGACAGGATGATGTCCACACATGGGGGGAGAAGGGGGGGGGATGCTGTCAACTACGTGGCAAACTCTTTAGTAGAGGAAGAGGCTGATCAGAGGTTTGTTCAGAGCAACAGGGGCAGCCCTGGCCGGTGTGGCTCAGTTGGCTAAGTGTTGTCCCATGCACCAAAAGGTCACCAGTGCAATTTCCAGTCAGGGCACAATGCCTTGATTGTGATTGTGCGTTTGATCCCCTGTGTGGTCAGGGTGTATATGGGAGGCAACCGATCCATGTTTTTCTCTCTCTATCCCTCCCTCCCTGCATGCCATCTCCCCTCCTCTCTCCCTAAAATCAATAAAAAAATATTTTTAAAACAAGGAACAAGAGGGACAGAGGTAAATTACCTGAATATATAAAACAAGAGGAATAGATCTTTTACATAAAAGTGGCATTGGAGAGTAAGATGATGCTGATTTAATATGCAACATAACCTTGCTAAGAGAAGACCGCACAATGAGATGTTTGGGTGTGACCCACTGAATTTCACTGTAAATCTCTGCTGATAAAAGGCAGTTGAAAACATGGCCTGATTTTCTTTCTAGTAAACCAGCCCATTGCTTTCTGCTATGCCTGACTTCCATGTAAAAAGTCTCTGATCCACAATTTCTGAGAAGTTTCTCAGAAAGGCTGAGTTTCTTGCACCCGGAAACTCACTTATTGCTTGTTACATGCTTTATACACAAACACAACATCTGTACATAATTGTTCTGCCTGATGCTTTCTGACCCTGGTATCTCTGAGTTCTGAATTCTAATTTAACTAAATTAAATACACACATAAATACATATACATACATCTATATACACACATATAAATGCAGAGAATGTGATTTCTTCATTACCCATAATATTTCGTCACTATGCCATTATGATCATTTGGTTCTAAAATAAGAAGGCACTGAGTATCTATGTGAGTGGTTTTCATAGACTTTGAAAACCTCTATCTCATTTAGGGTATCTTTCAAATGCACTCAATCATGTAATTGCATCCACAAATTACCTCTTTTCTTGCTTGATTCTGAGTTGAACTTTTGTGTTACTATGTATGTTCTTCCATAATTAAAAAAAAATCACATTAAGGCTCTACAATTCAGCTTATCTAGTTGTTTAAAAATCTTATAAATAGAAAAGACCTTAAAATATAAACCAAGCCTAAAGCTATGGTATTACAAACTGCTCTTTTGGGCTTTCCCTAAAGAAATGACAGAGATTTGTGCCTAATTCTCTAGAACAGGGTTTCTTAATCCAGAAGTACACCCTTTGAAACCACTCTGTTCTCCTCTCCTCCTGCATCAGGACCCTTCTCCCTCACCAATGTACAGAAACCTCCTGTAACCTGGTCATAACACCTGCATTGTCCCAGGAATATAGAAAGTTCTTAAAACACATTGGCACTTCCACATATAATCCAATTTATTTGTTGCAGGCCTTCCTACTTGAACAAAGAGACATATGGAGTGAAAATATTAACTTTTTTCTTTGTAAAATTTTATTGCTTTTAAAAATTTTTGGTTTTCAATTACAATTTAAATTTGGTATTATTTTGTACTAGAGGTCCGATGCACGAAATTTGTGCAAGGGGCTTGGCCCTCGCAGCTCTGGGTTTGTCAGGAAGGTCGTCTGGATGGTGGTTCTACTCTTTGGCTGTTCGGTAGATTTGTATATTACACTTTTATTATAGATTAGTTTCAGGTGTACAGCACAGTGGTTAGACAATGATATCCTTTAAAGTCATTTTCCAAGTATTTCAAGTATTCCTGGCACCATATATATAGCTATTACAGTATTATTGACCATATTCCCTATGCTGTCCTTTCTATCCTTGTGACTATTTTTGTAACTATCAAATTGCACTATTTTTTTAAAATATTTTTTTATTGATTTAAGAGAAGAAGGGAGAGAGAGAGATAGAAACATCAATTATGAGAGACAATTATTGATCAGCTGCCTCTTGCAACCCACACTGGGGATCGAGCCAGCCACCGGGGCATGTGCCCTGACCCACCGGGAATTGAACCGTAACCTCCTGGTTCATAGGTAGATGCTCAACCACTGAGCCATGCCAGCTGAGCGCAATTTGTACTTCTCAATCCCTTTACCTTTCTCACCCATTCCCAACTCCTTTCCCCTCTGGCAACCATCATTCAATTTTCTGTATCTGTGAGTCTGATTATATTTTTTTATTTGAAAAAATTAAATATAAAAATATATCTATGTACATACTGTCTTGGAATGTAAAAATCTAGTTTCCTGTTATATTTGCTTATTTTAAAAAATAAGGCATAAATGGCCCCATGTATGCCACATTCCCATAATGTTATGTTACTGGGTTATCAGGTTTGATCTGATCCAGATCCATTCGACTATTCCTACATCAGTGCACTAATGGTTCAATTACTATACCTTTATTGTTAGTTTAAAATTGCTGTTTTTTGTTAGATTTCTTAGCATTGATTGCTATTGTGGGACCGTTCTGTATTATGACTTTCAGAGTCAGTGATATTGAATAAATGGATGAATTTGGGGGAGAATTTATATCTTTATAATATTGAGTCATCTCATTCATCAGCACAGCATACCTCTTTATTTATTCATGTGTCTCCATGTGTCCTTTATCTCCTACATAACACTGGACAGTTTCTCCACAAAGGTCATGTTTACCTTTTATTAGATACTAGAGGTCCGGTGCACAAAATTTGTGCACTTGGGTGGGGGAGTAGTCCCTCAGCCAGGCCTGCGCCCTCTCACAGTCCAGAAGCCCTCGGGGGATGTCCGACAGATAGACATCCTTAGTGCTGCTGCAGAGGCGGGAGAGGCTCCCACCAGTGCTGCTGCACTCGCCAGCGATGAGTCGGCTCAGGGCTTCTGGCAGAGTGGCACTCCCCCTGTAGGAGCATGCTGACCACCAGGGGGCAGCTCCTGCATTGAGTGTCTTCCCCTTGGTGGTCAGTGTGCATCATAGTGACTGGTTGTTCTAGTCGATTTGCATATTAGCTTTTTACTACATAGGATGTTCCCAAAGTATCTTATGCTTCGTGTTCTTATTGTGAACAGAAACTTTAATAGAAGCTTACATTTGGTTATTGTTGGATGATAGAAATGCTGTTTTTGTGTGTGTGTGAATTGTCTTACATTTAGAAAACAACTTATTGGTTCTTATACACTGTGTAGAGAAACACATCTATACATAATAGTCCTCTTTCTTTCCAAGATTTGTACTTCCCACTCTCATACCTTGCCATCTCCATCTTACTGAATTGAGTAGTGTTCTTCCCAATTGTATTATTTTCTAATTTCTACAGTACCTTCCATGTTGATGTGTCTGATGGTTATTGCTCATGCACTTTATCGTACTTGATTGTGAGCTCATTTTCAACAGGAATCCTCTCTGTGTAGGTCTCATGTGGTTCCAGCTTGTGGTTTCATTCTTATTGGAAGTTTCTGAGTTATTCTCTGGCCTTTGTGGTTCACATGTTCTGGACACATTTTTATATCAGTTTCCTGCTTTGCGTCTCCATATCACAAAGGTATTGGAGATTTTCGGTCTCCACTCTCAGATCACAGTTTAGAAATGTTGCTTTCTTGCTGCTTGCTATGTCCCAGGGCCCTCACCGGCCCTGTGGTCCTGATTATGTGAGCATTTTACAAATGGGAACATACTGCCTTCATTCCCAGATTTACTTATGCAGGAAGTCAGGGCCTTGACTAGCATATCCCTGCTGCCTCCCTGAAGACATTGGTTGGTTTGTTTAAATAAAGACCCAGCCACTAACGCCTATATCTGGTTTGGTTACTCTGATCGACCACATGGTTTTTTAGGTTCAGTGACGACTCAAAGTTTCCCCTCTAATTTTCTGGCACTAGCAGAATGTCTTACTGTTGAACTTGGCTTTGCACTTTGAGTTTTAAAAATGTATTTCACTAGCATGTTGTGTGTGCGCATGTGTGTGCGTATTGTTTTGGAGAAAGATTCTCATCAAATATCTGTTTCTTTCAGAAAAGAAAGGAACCTAGTGCAAGGAAAAAGGAAGTCCAATGGCAGGTGCTACATAAGAGCCTTCCAGACTTTCTCCTGGGGGTGGACCTGGGGTAGGAAAAGAAAGAGCCCAGGCTATTTAGGGACTTGATGCATAATTTATGTGCGGGGCTATTTTTGCAGGCTGTTGTAAGAGCAAGGAGGATGGGAAGGCATTAGCAAAAATCAAACGAAAGCTGAGCTTTGATTAATCTCACAGTTAGTCCCTAAGAATGAAAGCCTGGGAATTCCATAGTTCTTCTCTCAACAGTTAAAGGCCTCACAGAAGTGGGGAGAAAAAAATCAGGTCAAACCCATTTCCCCAACAGATGAGGTCTTCGTCCATGTCAGCATTCTCTCCGGCACCAGTCACCTGTCCTGTGGGGATGGGGCATCTTGAAAGAGAAATCTGGAGTTCTTTTCTCCAAGTCCTGGCTACATGCTTGACCATGGCTACATGCTTATTACATGCAGGGCCATATGTAATGTGTTGGTGATTAATAAAAACATTATTCAGCAAGGTTGAAAAACTAGCCAACAATTTTTCATGATGCAATACATGAGATTCAAGTGGGCTTCCAAGCAGCAGAGCCCTATGGAGTGCCCAGTGTATGCCAGGCACTGCTTTAGGCGCTGGGCATTCGGCAGTAACCATACCCTCTGCTCTCTGAAGCTTATATTCTAGCTGCAGAGGACAGATAGTCAGCAAGTAGACAACACTACAGGTAACGTCATTCTAGGAAACAAGTTTCATTAAAACATGATAATTGGGTAACTAGATGGAGAGTTCCTAGAGGAGGAGACCGATTTAGATAGAGAAGGCTGCTGAGAGGAGGTGACATTTGACATAAGGGTTGCATTATAAGAAGGGAGGTGGGGAGTAGGAAGGATTTACCGGAATTCTAAATAAAGACAAATATATACAAATCTGGATTTTTAAGGGTGAAGCATGGGATTTATTTACTAACTAACTGGGGGGAGAGTAGTAGGCAATTAAAAGACTTTACATATGATTTCTTTAAATAGAGCTTTCCCCACCCAACTAGAGGGAATACTTAGTTGTATGTCTATTTGATAATTTTTTTGTTTGATTTTTCCAAATCACCTCTGTTTTTCAGGGCCTTGGTATTGAGGCTCCATGAGGTCAAAGCATACACCAGGTCATAAAGCCAGGGCCGTGTTGCACAACTGGCATGATTCAGTGCTCTCCTAGATGGTGGCTATGGCACTGGGCACAGTTTCCCCTACACCCAGCTCAGGGATGGTAGAGCCACGCCACTGGCATGACTGCCGGGCCCTTTCACGTTTTGTAAATGAAGGTGTATTTGCCTTCTCTGTGTGAAGGCAGAAGAAAGCCACCAGCAATCCCCACCACATTTGAAGAAGCCTCACAATTCCAGTGTGGGTTGTCCTCACAAGAATAGTTGTCCAAACAAGTAATGCACCGCATGGCAGGCTAAGGACAAAGCAGATCTGTCTCATTAAAAGTTCACTCATGAAAAAATAAGCATTTTAGTGTGAGCTGAAATGACCCCACATTGTTTGAGAACCGGAACAGTGTTAGAAAGCAATTTGACCATCTCTTTCAATAGTTTTGAAAATATTCAGTTCTTTGACCTAAGGATTTTTCTCCTGGGAATATAAATTTTAAAAAAAAAAAACCTGTAAGAATGTTACTTACACATGAATCTATCACTTATGACACTATTATAATGCCTGAAAATAAAACAAATTGAATATTCCCAACAAGGGCAAATGGTAAATTACCCATGGAACAGTCTCGATGAAATATTGCGCTGACATTTAAATTAATCCTCACAGAGATGCTATAGCTTCGTGAAAAATTCACTAACATGTAACATTTAAGCAAATAAAGCAGAATAGGAAAGATGAGCTAACCTTAATAGCACTCTAAAAATTATGTCAGCACATTTAGAAGGACTAAAAATGAGTAAGAAAATGTTAAAACTGGCAGTCTGTACCTATGTTGCCATTCTGAGAACTTTCTTTCTATGAACTGCCTTCTATTTTATTTATATAATGGATAAAGTGAATTCTAGCAAATAATTTGTTTGGAGACCGGCTTTCATCTTGGATATTGGATATGGCCCCCGAGCAGTCCTATCTTCTGTCTACTGCTCATTTTTTGCTCTAAGCTGTGGTAAAGAGGGGAGCAGACAGCTGACAAGAGAATTGTGTGTGTGTGGTGTGTGTGTGTGTGTGGTGGTGGGGGGCAGGGGGGCTTCTGTGTGGTCTGCTCCTGCTCAGAATCATGGATGGATGCTGGTGGTGAAGAACTTGAACTCCCACCCATGTCTGGAGGCGTTCCTCCCTAAAGTATAAAAGGAAGATGCCGTCCTGACAAACGGCTCAGATGCCCCAAGTGGAAAACCTCCCTTGTGTAGCATTTCGAGAAATAAAACTCAGTGCCAGAAGAATGATCAGAGCAGATTCAAAGAGCCAACCCAAAGGCCAAGGGAGAGATTTGTTTCTTCAGCATAGAGGCACCAAAAGTAATTGCACTTCCTCCTCTTATCTAGTTCATAGTTACTAGCCCCCATGGGGTGAATCATAGGAAATACATAATCCCTAACACTCCAAATGCTTCACTTGCAATGGTTAGCAGATTTAGTTTCCTAATTATCTTCCCATTGACATGTCCGTGAAAACACACACACACACACACACACACACACACACACACACACACACACTTCAATGGTACTGTTAATATAGGATATTGTTCAGCAATGGGCTAATTTCTTGTACAAGTTTCCTAAAGGAATTGAGACACACTGGAAGTTCACCGAGTCCTAAACATCTCTAAATGAGCAACATGTCAAGGCAAGAGAGAATGAGACAGGGCTTTTATCTAAGTCCCTAGTATATGCTTACGTTAGAAACTCAGGATTGTGTGTAGGAAGACCACTGGGAATAGTGTGAAAAGGGGACACCATATCTCCCTATACTGTTTTTTGCATATGACTTAAAAATTATCTCAAAGTAAATCAACTTTCTGCTAGAGTCAGTGTATGAGAAGATGGGCACAGGAATGCTGCCCTAGATATGGGTCAACTTGATGTTGAGTGTTTGTCAGGAGCTGTGCACAGGACTTGCCCTCCAGCCCTTGTAGGAGACTCGGATTCTGACATCAGCCGGAAGATGGTGATGGGAACCAAGAGAAGCACAGGCAGCCAGTGTGTTGGAAAATGCAGGGCCTGCTTATGGCTCTCTAAGTGTGTAGGCACAGAAATACAAAGTTAACATGGCGAGGCTTCGGAAGAGATTCTCTTTCAGACCGGAAGGGAGCACGTTCCCTATGTATGCAGGGAAAAGGGAACCAGTGAATGTTACTTACCCAAAGAAAAATTTGGGTAATGTTTACTTCTTGTCCTCAATAAAGTATACGATAACATAATTTATGAAATGAGAGACTAGGAGGGGGAAGTTACCACTAAAACTTGATGAATCAGAATAATCCTAACTTTGTGTTACGTGATTGGAACAATGCCTCTAATACATTGAGGAAAAAGGACTTTCCACATAGAATTTTATATCCAGTCCAAAGGCATTTTTACACATGCTGGGTCTCAGAAAATGAATTTTGGACCAGAGGAGAACCTTGAAAACCTAGTTTTCTGGATGCCTTGCATGGCGCGTGCGTGCGTGCGTGCGTGCGTGCGTGCGCGTGTGTGTGTGTGTGTGTGTGTGTGTGTGTGTCTTCTCCTGCTCTGTCTACCATTCTTTACCTTCAGAGTTTATATCCATCAGATGCAGCATGTCACCACCACTTTCCCTGCACTATTTCCTGCACAATAGCTTTCTGAGAGACTCAGTTTCTAAAAAGAGGAGATGGGAAAGCATTTTAGTTTCTTAATAAGCAGCAACCCCTTTGTCTCAGCAATTCCTTGGGGAGAGAAGTATCCCACACCCTGCACCACAGTTTGTAGATGTAGGGCTGATATTGCAACATTGTTTGAGCTGGTGAAGAACTGGGACCCCAGTGTCCATCACTAAGTGACTGGAATGCTGTGTAACAATGAAAAAAGAATGCGGTGAATGCATAGGACTGATAGGGTAAAGTGTCCATTGTTTATCAATCCCTGAGAAACAAGAGTTGCACAACAATGAATCCCACCGGGTGGAACTCTTCCATGGGCCCTGCCCTTCTCCACCCTGGGCTAGGGCCTGGGGCTGACCTGTTCAGCTGACCTCAAATTTCATCCTTGCCCTCTGGTGCTGGTTGGAGCTCAGAGGAGACTGGAGGGAAGGAGCAGAGGGCAGAGTTGTATTTCCTTGGCTCCCTCCCTAAGAGTAGGTGACTCCAGCTCCTAGGGGCAGCTGTCTCAGAGTACCTGCTCTGTCTTCAGTCTGGCACCACTCCCTCAGCCCTATGGAGGTGATGGCACTGGTGGACTGAATTCTCCCTTCATTCACACTGCCACAACTTGATATCTAACTCTCCTCATTTTATTTTAATTTGAGGGTACTATCTGTTTCATGATGTGATCCTAACTGGTATATATAATACAATCCCATTTTTATAGTAGTTATTTCTATATTGGGCAATTGTCTGGAAAGATAAATCCAGACTGGAAATAGTGGTAAACTCTAGAAAGAGGATTCAGCAGTAGAAAAAGAAGGGATTGTAACTTCCATAGTATCTACCCTTTCCTATCTTATTTGAATATTGGTAATGAGTTTTTTACATTACATAATATGTACTATAAATTTATTATAATAAGCTACTAATTTAAGTAGCAAAAAAGTACCCTGTAAACAAAAAGCAAAGGCAAAATCAGTACTTAAATTCCTGATCAATAGTCTTGATATTTCTGAACCAGAATCTAGTTACGGAGAAAGGGCTTATTTATTCTAGCTTATTTCATCTCCTCTGGTTTACACATAGGCAGTAGTGGGCTTCTGGTTTCATTAAAATATGTGTTTCAAAGCATTTATTGATGTCTTAGGATATAATGGGAGTATCTTAGTTACAAAAATTTATTCAAAATTCCCCAATGAAGCTTGATTTAAGTTTTAGTACTTACATATCGGCATCCTTAAGATTTCAGTAACCGATACTTGTATTTCACTCTCTGGAATTTTTTTTAGCATATTCCATTACAGCATGATAGCTGAGATTTAAAAGTTATTTTTATGCTGTGCCTGTACTTAATTGGTGGGTTTAAGTTCTCCCCCCATGGAAATTTCATTTTATGTCAGGACTTTGGAATCAGAGGTTTTGCTACATCAAAATATAGCACTTCCTGTGGGAGTTTGGGCCAAGATAATAAAGCCAGTGGGACACAAGTTAAAGTTATTTTCTAGAAAAACCAAAGTATGCAAGAATGTATTTTTTGACTTTCAGAATTTTACTCCCATGAAATCAATGCATGTGGCAAATTAGATGTTATAATTAGTATGCTTTCTATTTAGGACAAAGTTAACTGATAAGAAGGCTATGTAAGACTTTTGAGACAATTTATCCTGAATTTTGTCTCACCTCCACACTTGCTAAGACAAACCTATATGTTCCTGCTGGTAGAACGTGATGGAAGGAGGTGTGTCCCACAGGGATGTTAATTTGGGTCCCAGAGAGCAGCATTCAGGTGTACAAGAACATAAAACAACAATGTTTTAAGAACATGTCTCATTAATTTCTTGGAAATTTACCAAGTATGTGCACAGCTTTTGATCTGGGGGATATCAAGGCGCGGGGGGTGAGGTGGGGGGGCAAGGGCTTGTCCCTGAGAAGCCCAAAATCTAATTGAAGTAACATGGCACATCTTGAGGAACAGGTGGTAAACTCTGGAAGGTGGAGAGGAGTGCAGAGACCCCTTTGAAGGAAAGAATATTTTGGACCCCTCAGAATGATTTAAATGCTTTTATTATGTTACCTGCATATGTTCAAGCACGTATACATAGTCAAAGTTTTATATACTCCTTAAAATGATGGCTTTGTTCCTATAAAAGCCAAATCCAATTTGCAAATTACTAGTAAATAAAAAGAAAACTTCCTTTAAGAAGAATTTATTCACTAAATACTTTTAAAACCTTATTGTGAAAGAAGGCTGTCAGGTGGTTTTAAGGGAAAAAAGTGTTATTTGGTGGATACTCTTTGTCAGAAATATTACAGTTTCCCCATGAATTCTCTGGGTCTGAAAGACTGCACTGCAAACGCTACTCTATTTGTAAATGGAAGCTTGGTGTGCTCCTCAGAGCTGAATTCCAGTTTACAAGGCTTTGATTTCTCTAATGTCTCTTCCTCGCCTGGAGAAATGAGGTTGCTAGTTTCATTAGGCCACAGCAGGTCTTTGAGGCCACAGGTTAAAACTCATTAAGGTTCTGAAACAAAATGCTTAGTTTCTTGTTTTCTAATTGCCAATTTCAACTTCTTTATGGTCAGTTACCTGGAGCCCACATTTTATTTCTGGAATGGGCCTTTGAGACTCCTGTTTTCCAAAAGCTGCGCCATCCCTGAGCAAGAAATGCTGTCACGTACAGAACCAGCAAATATGATCTGACAAGTGACTTGTGCAGCCTAGCATAAAATTCCGCGGGGCCTAATTGTGCTTGCCTGAAACAATTATGGCAACTGGCTGATGTAAACTTCAGTGCATTAAGCAATGAATATCGAGCTGACTCAGTGTATACACTTATATACTGGTATCTGGAGATACACATATACACTGAGTGGCCAGATTATTATGACCACCCCATCAGTACTTCGTTGGGCCATCTTTTGCCTTCAATACTGTGGCGATTCTTCATGGCATTGACTCCACGAGATGTTGAAAGGTGATGCGATGTTGGAAGAAGCCATCTCCACTGGGATACGCCATCAACATGATAGGATGAACTTGATCAGCAGCGATACTTAGGTATGTTGTGCTATTCAGACATTTATAATGATCTGGCACTCTAGCAACTTCTGCGGGAAATTATAGCTAATTTGCCTACAAACGTCAGGTGGTCATAATAATCTGGCCACTCAGTGTATATGGTGTACATGTTTAAATGCATATATCTATATATTTATAAAATGCTGATGCCAACATAGGTACACCTGCAACAACAAGTTGAGAAAATTAACTCTTGATAGGATTTATGCTGATTGGTGATTTGGGTTCTTCCCTCATAACTTATTCACCTTTTCAGGCCAAACATGACTGAAACGAGAAGCAACATTTAAGTTTGATGAACGGGTATATTATACCTGTTCATTAAACTTCAGTGAAAAATTAAAGTAAAATGGAAAATCATACTGCACAGCAAATTTTAAATGATCCCTTACCTATATTAATAACACAAGAAAAAAAGTAAAATACATGCTACACCACTGTGGGTTGTGCATGGAACTGTGAGTGGGAAGTGTCTGTGACCTGCCCTGCCCTCACACCTGGCTTCCTGCTTACCTGTGAGCTCATGTCTCTTCACTTTCCCTTTTGCTCTCACACCCCAAGCACAGTGAGTCCCCTGCAGTTACTCAAATACTGTGTGTTTTGTTTCATTCAGGGGCCTTTACGAATACTGTTCCTTGTGTCCTAAGTGCTCTCTAGTCCTCACTTCTTTGTGTGGCTTTATTTGAGTGATCCTTCATAGTTTAGATTAAAAGGATCTTCTACTCAGGGTCTATGCTCAACTCCTTGCTCTTAACTAACCCTCCCTCCACACACCTGAAGAGAGGTGTTGTTTCTGTGTTGGCCCGTAGCACTCTGGTTGTACTTTTATCATAGCATCTACCCACTGTCTCATACATGCCTGTGAGTAGTTGGTATCTCCCCAGTCCCCATCTATAAAATCTGCATGAGCGGGAAAGAGGTCACCGTTTACCTTCTCAACTATCAGCCTGAGCTTGGCATCCTTTCAGGGATCAGTGACATTTCCTGAATGATGAAAGAGTCAAGACGTGGATGGAACACTCTGTTGCCTTGTTCACTCCTTCTAACATTTGGGAGATACAGATAGAAGAAGAGGGAGAAGAAGAAGGGAAAGGGGAGAAGAGGAAAGGAAAAGAAGAGAAGGATACTTCCATATATTTCTTCTAATAATTTAATTATTCATTTTACAAATTTATGTATATAGTTGGATTAAAATTTTTTTTTAAAATATTCTATGACACAGGTATTCCCACGGGATAGGCAATGAATGACCCAAACACACTTTATCCCTTCCTTCTTTCCCCACTGGTTTTAAATGTGACCTTATCATATACTGTAGTTCTTTAAATTTTTACCAAATTGATTGAAATTTAGTATAATACCATCATTGTGCACACATGATAGCCAAGGCCAGTTTCATTGATGTGCAATCTATGCAGTCAATAGGACTACACGTTCTGAAGATGTACCTTTGAGGTATATAATGAAATACCAAGAGATTAAATTTAATAAAATCAAATATGTATAGTTACTCAAAAGCAGACACCATTTTTCACCCATTATTGTACTAATCATGGTATTGGCTGTCAACATTTTTTTAAAAATTTATGACAGAAAAATAATTACTATTAAAAAAACAATTATCCTTTTCTTTTGAAAATTTGAAAAATAAGAACCACAAATCAGAAAACAACAACCGTAGATTTTATTTTAGCCTTGGCCCTCAGGAAATAGTTCCCCTGGGAGGGTAATTTATAGGCATCTGATCTAAAGTCAGTCTCGGCTGAGGTCTGCAGAGTAAACAACCGGAATCTTTTTTCCTCTTTCTGCCATGGAAGCTAAGGATAGGGATTCCATCAGTGGCTCAGATAAATCTTCCTTTTCATATTAGCTCTGGCCCTGAAATGTTGCTGTGAATCAATGCTTTGCCTGTCAATTTCTATTTCACTTGCATGAGGGAGCCAGTATCGAAAGAAAATAAAAATGTGTTGTCAAAGGTTTTTTATTTGTTTGTTTACTTGTTTTTAATGAGAATACTCTTTTGCCATGCCTTTCCTCTTGACCTAAGGATTTATCATTTGTGGATTGTCTCAATATGTGCCTAGAGCTGATCCAGTGGAAATCTGCCCCGGGAATAGCAGAAAGCAGTGAAGCAGTTCTTCAGAAGGCAATTAGACCCCAAACCCTGGGCAGGACCTGTTGGTTCTAGGTGTATGTGCTGCATGCAACCTGTTTCCTGCATATAAAGCCCAGGTTTGTTTCTTCTACACAATTCCACAAAAAGATAAATTTCCTTAAGGGGGAAGGGTTTAAATCAGCCGTGGGCCAACTACGGCCCGCGGGCTGAATCGGCCCGTTTGAAATGAATAAAACTAAAAAAAAAAAAAAAAGACCGTACCCTTTTATGTAATGATGTTTACTTTGAGTTTATATTAGTTCACACAAACACTCCATCCATGCTTTTGTTCCGGCCCTCCGGTCCAGTTTAAGAACCCATTGTGGCCCTCGAGTCAAAAAGTTTGCCCATCCCTGGTTTAAATTGAGAGAATTCTTCTGGTCTCAGAAAGCAAAACCCTGTGTTAAGACTCAGCATATCTTTCCTACCAATCCTCATTTTCAGACTCAAGAGTTCTGTCCTAATTTGCGAAGCATACTTGTTTTCTTCAGAGGTCTGCTCTCAGTGCACCCTTTGCCCCTGGAGGCAACCTGGACTGGGTAGTTACCTTGCACACAATGGCCACAGCGCAGTCACTAGGGTAAACCTGAGCCTCCAGCACCTAAGCGGTTGGCAGACTTCCTTCCTTCCCTAGAGAAGGGCAGCGCACTGCCCGTCTCCGGTCCCCTGTGCTGTCTGATCTGTGTTTCTCTTTGAGGGCTCCTGATTGAGGGAACAGCTGTTCCTCCGGCCCCTCTGGGCTTTGCGCACAAATTAAAAAACTGAATAGCTACAGACCGAAGACTCAGCAATAAACAGAGCCAGTGAGTGTTTTAACTCGGGAGGCCAACTGTACTTCAGTTGGAATAGATAACCTAAAACTCCTAACAAGTTCTCTTGGCTTGGTCCTTCCTGTTATACTATCCTTGACATTAAAAATAGTAGATTTGCACTTTATTATGGGAAAGTTATAGCCCTAAAGATTCCATTTTATGATCGCATGATCCCCTCTTAGCCTGTCGTTTCTTTGAATTAATTATAAATCTTTCTTTATTCACGATCTCATTGCGTGAAAAGGTCCATTTCACATCTGCCTCCCCGCAAGGTTGTAAGCTTTTTAAGGACAGGGTCAGACCTGTCTTTTTATTTGGCTCCTAATCCCTAAACCCTAGCAAGTTGCTTTGGACAGAACAGACATTCATTCTTTATTGTCAAATGAATTTGTAAAGAAAAACAAGGAAGGAAGGAGGGGAGATGCGCTCTTGAGCAGTTACTACATGCAAAGCTCTGAAAAACATAAAAGAAAGTTATCATAAGAATAGATTTGCATATAATTCATGAGGGCTTCCTTTATTTCTGGCTCACATTTTAAATGATTTACATGTAATGTATCCATTTGCCTATAGACCACCCTTTGAATAAAGTTCTAGTATTATCCCCATTTTCCAGATGAGGATGCTGAGGCCCTGAGATTGAATATAAAAGAAATGGCATAGGATCACTGGGCATTTCTCTCCAGAGCTTCTGACCTTAAATGCTATAGTTTAGAATTTTAGTCTAAATTTCCTTTCCTGATTTTCTTTTTTTTAAAATTTATTTTGAAGACAAAAATAAAAAAAAATTAATAAAGGATAATTTGAGGGATCCGCTACATCTCCAGTCAGGAAAGTGTAAGTGACCTATTGGGACTGAAAGACCAGTTGTGGAGACTCTGCTGGTAGCTTCTGAGCAAGTGGGCCAAAGAGAAGAAAAGGGGAAAAAAAGGATGAAGGTAAGGGAAAAGAAATGAAACAGCCCCCTCTACTTCCAAAGACACATTAATTCCAGGGAAGATTGGAGGTGTGGGCAGAAAAGGATGTAGAGAATGAAGAACGCAAGGCCAGGAACCAAAGAGCCAGTGGGAAAAGATCATATAGTCCCAAGGGGGAATGACTGACTCAAAATATAGCAACTGCCAGACCAAGTGAAAGCTTTGTTGCTGGGGTCTGGGTTCTGGGCATCCACTGATACTCCCTGAGCAAGAGGGTGTTTTCAGAGAGTCTCTGGGTACCAGAGCTTTGAATTCTAATCACGTGCTGTGACTTTAGATGGGAGGGAATCACAGGACCATCACCCCAATTTAAAGTTCAGGCTCTAATTTTAAGTGTCGGCATGGCCAGCCAATGTAGTCCAGGCCTACAAGACTGAGGACTCTGAGCCCATCCCTGCCAGGGCACCGGGGACCCTTGGTTCACAGGGAGGGCACTGAGGCTGCAGCTTAGCTAGGATGGAGGAGTAGGAGCAGTGAGAGACCCAGACCAAGGCTTGAGGGAAAACAAAAAATATTCTAGAATCCTTATTTGGGCCAGATGGTGATGAAGACCTCTGATCTAGAATAAGGTTTAGATATTCAAAGGGATATCTAAAAATAGAGAACATGAGGCTAAAGTAGGTTAGTAACCCAAGGGACAACTCTAATGAAGATGTCAGAGCTAATGGGAGAAGGCGTGAGAACGGGGCCCAAACTTAAGGGATACAGAAATAGATTTGGAAACTTGACCAGGATATGGAGCCTGTGGCCAGGAATGATTTTACTAGGAGCCCGAGGCCTTGTCCATGAGTGATGAGAAAGCCATAAGGGCTGATTTGGATCCCATCAGCCATAATTTGGCCGTAATAATATTAAAAAGGTCTACAGCGGGAAGGCAAGGGTGGGTTGGGGTGGAGGT
>NW_006287904.1:3897380-3906539 GCF_000327345.1 Myotis davidii | reverse complement strand
TAAACAATAAAATAAAATTAAAAATTAAAAAAAGGTCAGGATATAGTACTGGATTTCTGTTTTCACATGGAAACACCCACATTGTTTACAAAATATATGTATCTGTATGTGTCTTAGGTTGGGTTTTCTAGAAGAGACTGATAAGGAAATTCAATTGCAAGTGACTTGTTGGGAGAATCCGCAGAGAAGAAATTAATAAGGGGAAGAGGGAAGCTGAATAGGGCAGGAGAAGGAATAGAGCAAGGATGTAGTCTGGTTAGAGACCAGCTTCAGACTGATCCCTCAGAGAGCCTTAGAGCACAAAATGCACCCTGCACTAGGTTCAACCTGAGATAAGGGGCCCCGACTTTTGTAGCCCCTTGGTCATTGGCCTCTAGCTGTCTGAGGTAGAGGAGAAGTCTGTGGGTACAAACATCTGGGAAGGCCAGTTCTACCCAGTCAATTCAGCGAATTCTCCTGAGAAATGGACAACGGGGAGCCATTATCAGCCAACACTCACATTGCTGGCAAAGGGTGCCCAGGCCAGGTAAAAAGATCTGGTGAGAGTACCGCCTGCATCCTGCAGTACATGTACAAGGGCATGCATAGGTGTGGGAAAACCACTGCTTCTATTTTCTGAGAAGTTCTTGGTGGGGACTGTGCTGGTGACAGATAGGCTAAAAAAATAATGATCGGACTTATATTATTTTTTTTAAATTTTGTTTTATTGCTTAAAGTATTACAGAGAGTATTACATATGTCTCCTTTCCGCCCCCCTCCCCTTGACATTCCCCCAGCCTCCCCTACCCCCCAGTATCTTATGTCCATTGGTTATGCTTATATGCATGCATACAAGTCCTTCAGTTGATCTCTTACCGACCCCTCCCACCCCCAACCCTCCCCAGTCTTCCCCCTGTAGTTTGACAGTCTGTTTGATGCTGCTCTGCCTCTGTATCTATTTTTGCTCATCAGGTTATAATGGTCTTTATTATCCATAAATGAGTGAGATCATGTGGTATTTTTCTTTCATTGACTGGCTTATTTCACTTAGCATAATGCTCTCCAGTGATCTGACTTATGTATTGGTGAATAGCTGACCTCAGAGGAGTGCATTTTCTCCTCATTGCATCCTCTCCAATATAGGCCCTCAGCCTCGTCCTGTGTGCATTTGAGTGTGTTTATGTACACATGTGTGATCCATGTGCAGTGTCGGGGCTACTTATGTTCAGGGTATCTTTTTTCCTGATGTGGAGGTAGCTGAGAAAACAACTTTGTGACTAGAAGTTTCTTTAGTTAGTATGGTATATGAGCAAGAGTTACGGTCTCTGTGACTGGAGTATTTTGTGCAAAGCAGACTCAATTTTGTCATCATTTCTTCAGGGCACCCACTTGCCTCAGAGAGGACTAGATGGGCACTGACCATATTTGTCTCCCTAACTTTCTTGTTTTTCCCAGTGTTTCTTAGTCTACCAGTTGCTTGTCTTGGGCCATTCACATTTAGATGTATTTCTACCTTCACTCAGGATGATGTCAACTCTTGCTAGCCTTGGGATCATTCTATCTCTTTAAAGCCTATTTCTGCTTTGATCCATTACATACCAACTCTCTCTTCTACGTTCGTGCTTATTTGTAAATTTTCAGGGTTCTTATGGTTGCTCTCATTTACTGACTGACGCATGCAAATATAAGAACTTACACACACACACACACACACACACACACACACACACCATTCACAAATAATTACACAAACAAATATGTTCAGTCCAAAAGGAAGAGGGGTACAACCATCTACGTATTTTATGGCAGCACAGATACAGCTGTCACCAACATAGTTAATGACACAGTGAGTCACGAGGAATCAGTGGTATGAAAGGAAATAGGGGATATTTCATACTTTTTGACAAGCTGTGATTGCCACTCACGCTCAACTGCCGAAGGATGATGGCAGTAATGGGCATACACAGGAGGTAATGGATGTTCCCCGCTTCCCCCTTGGTCTCTGAGCTGTGTTATGTGCAGCTGTCCCTATTCATAACATAGAAAATTAGAAGCAAAAGTCTGTTGCAAATGAATGTCTAAAGAATATAGACACAATGGGGGATGGGGACCTCTACCCCTTAGGAGTTTTTATGAAAAAAAAGAGAGTGGTACCACCTGGTTCACAGGAGGTTTGGAGAATTAATTCAAACCTACAACTGCTAAGAACCAAGTAGATGCGGTGGTAGAGCTGCAGGGGAGACTTACATAAGTACAACTTGATCCCTGACAGAAAAAAAAATGCTCATAAAGAATCAGTTAAGGAGTAAATACTATAGAAAAAGAAACATTATATATACATATAACTCTCATAATTCTAGAAGAAGAAGAGTTCCATTTGTAGATGGATTGACAGTACACTCTAGTCATTTTTCTCAGGATCTGGTCTCCAAATCTTCACCTTTATAAATTACCAAGAAAAGAAAGCCTTAAGTCATCTCTCTATGGGCTGCACAGATATGATGTCATTTTAAGGTTTTATTTTTGGTGAATTTATATTACACGAGCCAATTCTCAAATACATAAACTCTAACATAGATCCTTTAGGCAACTAGAGAAGTGATGAACTTCATCCTCCTGAAAAAGGAACAATTTATCATCTGCATTCCACAACCACTTACAAAGGAATATAGATTGTTTTCCTTCAACCCCAGAGCCTTGATTTAAGAGCAATTTGAAAGTTGAAGGGATGAATCATTCTTGCGAGAATAATAACACAGGACTTCCAAATATAATATATTCTTCAAGTGCCCTTAAATTTAGGACATTTGAATTTCTGTCAGAAATGAGCATATGAATTAAACACTAGTCTATTCCTATTGTATGAAGTCTGTCCATCTATCTACTTATCTGTCTGTCCATCCATCCATTCATCCATCTATGCATCTTTCTAAACTATCTACATACTAGGATATATCATCTAGAAAATAAATGTTTCTGCATTGCTACAAAGGGTAGATTTTACTGTAATTTGTCTTTTCCTTCCAGAAAATTCAATCCTGACTTGACTTTTACTCAGTTCTGATGAAAATCATCCTGAGGATGTTACTGAGAAGCATGACATGAGAGGCAGTCCAATCTTATACTCTTTCATTTGTTCACTTATTCACTTATTCTTAGAGAACTCTTTAGGTTCAGGGAACAGTGATACCAAGGATGTCCTTTGCTCCTTCGTACATCGTACAGAATTGGACAGATAAATGAATAAGTGATCCAAGGGCAATTATGCAAGTGATGGGATGAGGTTAAGGGAGTTTCTAAGAGGATCAGCTAAGCTAGAATCTCAAGTGTCAAGGACAAGCAGACCTCCCAGAGAAAATGGTGTCTGAGATGCTTTTGTAGGGAGGAAAAGAACCAAAGAAGGATTCTTGAGAGAAAGGGTGTCATATGCAAGGTACTGTGACATGAATATCCTGGATTGTTTAGTAATGTTGACCTTTGAAACATAAAAGGCCAATTGGGACCTCTTAAGAGATGATACTTGAAACAGTAGGGATCAGATAATAATTATCTTTTGTGATTTGATAAAGTGAATGGAATCCATGCCAAGGGAAATAGGAGGCTTGGTATGATGAGTGGTATTTAGAATGATTCATCTGACAGCAGGAAGTTGTACTGATAGGAGCAAAGGAGAGGTGGAGAGACTAGTTAGGAAGCCATTACAATATCCAGGTAGGAGAGACGAAGGCCTGAGTGCAGGCAGTGGTCATGGGGATGAAAAAGAAAGAACCCCCCTGAGGGATGTTGAGGAGCTGAAGCCAGCAGAATGAAGTGACTGACCAAAATGAGAGAACTGGAGACTTCTGATTCTGTGACTGACAGCTGGTCAGCACACTGGTTTAGAGGCAGAAATGGTCTTTCTTCCTTCTTTTGATCCAATGCCTACCATGAGGATGTACATATAGTAGGTACTGAAATTTGTGGGGGAAAAACCACCAATAACAAAAGACACAAAACAAAACAAAGGGGTTTTGATGTGCATGCCACCTAGATACTTATGTAATCCTTAAAGTGAACCTTTTCAGGATTGTTGATGTCGATGTTATCTAGTTTTTCTGATGGGGAAGGTGAAGCTTAAGATGAGTAACTTTCCCAAGTCACACAGAACACACAGAACTCGTAACCGTACACAGACTGTAAGCCATTAATTCCATTACTGCATGGAGAAACTTCAAATACTACGACGACTATGACGACGGCGACTACTACTACTAATTGTATTTAGTATAGAGAAAACATTGAGCAAAAGGCATGAACAGTTTGGAGAAGAAATATAATGGCAATCTAACATCAAAAAAATCCGATCTCACTATTCAAAGTAGTACAAATTCAAAATATTTTAGTAGTTCTGTACTCACAAAAGTAAACAATCAAAGAAAAGGATATATGCCTCCCTTTTTGGTTTATCAAGTGGGTATTTTTTAAAATAAAATGATGTATAATATTTAAAAATCTGGGAATATATATATTTGGGAGGTGATGCTCTATTGTAAAGTCAATTTTTGAAGTATAACAATTACATTGGATGGTATATGAATCATAGGTATATAACTTGATGTATTCTTATAAAGGGAACACACTGTCACCACTGGCATATGAACTAGAACATTGACAACATCCCAGAAGCTTCACTCTCACCATCTTCCTATCCAAAGGTCACCTCTGCCCTTACATAAACATCATACATTCATTCTGCCTGTTTGTGGACTTAGCATAAATGAAATCATATAGTGTTGGTTCATTCATTTAATATTATGTTAATGAGATTTATCTCTGCTGTTGCATGTGGCAGTATTTTGTTTCTCTGTCATTGTATAATGTTTGTAGGAATCCTATATAATGAAGGCCTAATATGCTAAGTGTCTGGTTGTCTGGTCAGCCGTTCAATGAATCAAAGCGTAATCTACACTAATAAAAAAGAAACATGCAAATTGGTGTCACTCCGCTATGCCCACCAGCCAATCAGGATGAATATGCACTTGGTGTCACTCCGACAAATATGGTGGTTAATTTGCATATGCAGGCACGGAGTGAAGACTGAAGACTGAAGACGACTGAAGACTGAAGATGACTAAAGACTGAAGAGGTTCGGCTTCTCCACTGTGGCCGGAGGGGAGAAGCCAAGTCTCTCTGTGGCCAGAGAGGAGAAGCCTCCAGGCTTGGCTTCTTTGCAGTGGCCAGAGCGAAGGCCTGGGTCCCGGGTGCCGGAGGAAAACCGGTGACGGCAGCCAGGGGAAGGAAGGCCTATTGCATGAATCTCTTCGTGCAATGGGCCTCTCGTATGCTAATATGCTAAGGCCACTCAACAGCTCTCTATGATGTGCACTGACCACCAGGGGGCAGACATTTGACTGGTTGACCAGTCGCTATGACATGCACTGACAACCAGGGGGCAGACAGTTAACTGGTCAACCAGTAGCTATGACATGCACTGACAACAAAGAGGCTGACACTCCAACTGGTAGGTTACCTTGCTGCTGGGGTCCGGCCAATTGGGACTGAGCAAGTCGGGCCGAACATGTCCTGGAGCCCTCCCACGGTCCCTCCCTGGCTGGCCAACCTCCTGCATCCCTCCCTGGCCCCGATTGTGCACCAGTGAAGTCCCTTGTCCTGGCCTGTGCCTTCTCGCAATCCGGGGCCCCTCAGGGGATGTCAGAGAGCTGGTTTTGGCCTGGCCGAGGCCAGGCCGAGGGACCCCACTGGTGCACAAATTCGTGCACCGGGCCTCTAGGATGTCATAATTGATTGATCATTCTACTATTGATAGCATTTGGGTTATTTAAGATGTTTGAGGCTATACTGAATAATATCCTACCATATGTTTTTGATGAATAATGTTGATTATAAGCACAGGAATTGAATTTAGGGCCTTATCTGTATTATTTAGCAGACATTAATAAACAATTTTTCAATGTGATTCTGCCAGTTATAATTCTACCTGTAGTGACTGGTTACACCATAGTATTGCCAAGCCTAAATATAAATCTAGTGGGTGTATAGTGATATAAAATTATGGTTTTAATTTGCACTTTTATATGACTAATGAACTTGAACACCATTTTATATACTTATTGGTATTTTGGATATCCTCTTTTGTAAATGTCAGTTCAAGTCTTTTACTTTTTTAGGATTATAGATCTTTTATCTTATTTGCAGGATATATATGAGTTTTTTGTTGGATACAAATATTCCAAATACCTCATCCCACACTTTGGGTTGCCTTTCCAATCTCTTAATAGAATAGTTTAATGAACAAGTTTTTTATTTTAGTGTAATCTAATTTATTATTATTATTTTCTTTTTTGATAAGTGCTTTCTGTTTCCTATTCAAGAAAACGTAATCTCTCCCAAAGTCATGGATATATTCTCATAATTTTCTTCTAAAACCATTATTATTTTACCTTTCATATTTATAATAATGATCTCTTTGGTATCGATTTTTATATCTGTTGTAAGTTAGCCATCAAAATTCTTTTTCTTCCATATGGATATGTAATTGACTCAGTGCCACTGTTTTTGAAAAGACTGCCTTACATCATTGTTTTGAAGTATCTTCTTTTTCTTAAATCAAATGTTTATATATTTATATGCTTCTAAAATATTCTATTACATTGGTCATTTTGTCTATCCTTGCAACAGTACCACACTACCTTAATTACTATAGCTTTGTAGTCAATCCTGATATATGGTAGTGTAAGTCTTCTAACTCACTTTTAAATCTTTGTCTTCAAATTGTTATAGATACTTTTGGTTCTTGGCTTTTTTATATAATTATTAAAATCAGCTTGTCAACTAAAAATAACCTGCTGAGATTTGGACTGGGTCTTCTTAGAATCTCTAGATCAAATTGAGGATGATTTACATCTGTGCAACATGAGCTTTCACATGCGTGAACTTGTATATCCCTCTATTTATTTAGGTGTTCTTTAATTCCTCTGAGAAATCTTTTGTAGCTCCAGTATAATGGTATTACATATAGATTGATGTCTAGATGTGTTTCTAATTATATCATAATGTCATTGATGTATTTTTAATTATATATTATTGAATTTTTTTTTGAACTTTTAATTTAAAAATAAAATTGATTTAGTACATTGATCTTGTATCCAATGATTTTATTAAATTCACTTGTTAATTCTAATAGGTTATAGATTCTTTTGGATTCTCTAAACTTTGTCTTTTGCTTTCCAGTTGTTTTGCCTGTTCTTGTAAGGACATTTGTGGAGTTTTGAAAATGATTTTGCCATCCCTGCTGCCAATGGCTCCTGCCCTTTTACTCTTTTTGTTGTTTTTAATACTTTGTTTAAATTTATTTATTTAAAATCATGCATACATTGTGCAATTAAAAATGAAAAATTATATGTTGAAGACTTTATTTTATCATATTATTTTTATTTGAATTTATTGTGTTGACTTTGGTTAATAAAACTATACATGTTTCACGTGTACAGTTCTATAGCATCATCTGCATATTGCATCATGTGCTCAGCACCCAAAGTCAAGTCTGTTCTCTGCCACCATTTATCCCCTTTTGGCCCTCTTCCACTTTCCCCAACACCTTTCCCCCTGGCAACAACCATGCTGTTGAACAAAATAAACTAACAAATAAAATAGAAACAGACTCAGGGACCCTGAGAATAGACTGACAGCTGTTAGAGGAGAAGAGCATTTAGGGGTGGGTGAAAAAGGTGACAGGATTAAGCAAAAAACAAACAAACACACAAACAAAAGCCCCAGACTGTATCACCTTTTACTTAAAAAAAAAGTTTTTTGTTTTTTTAAATTGATTTCAGAGATGAAGTGAGAGATAGAAACATCCACGATGAGACAGAAACATCAATCAGCTACCACCTGCACGCCATTTACTGGGGATCGAGGCTGAAACCCGGGTAAGTGCCCTGACTGGGAATCGAACCATGACCTCCTAGTTCATGGGTCCAAGCCCAACCACTGAGCAACACTGGCCGGGCCACTTTTTACTTTTAATATCGTTCTTTTGCTTTACAATCTCCATTTTGAATCCTTGTATATCCTCTTTGAGGTCTCATTTCATAGAGGCCATGTTTAATTTTTTATTTAAATAATGTTATGAAATGTGTTTTTCCACCAAGGGTCATTATTGTTATTTTTGGTATAAATAATTCTTTTGCCTTGAGCTCGGAAAAGGCTTACTGGCTTTCGTATGCTAAGCCCCTATGCCACAGGTGTTTTTCAGTAGCTGTATCGTGTTCATTTCTCTTAAGCACTTGGACAATTGCGACAGCCACTTTCTCTCCCTGCTTCCTCCCTTCTCTCCTTTCCTTCACACTTCAATACCTGGCATATGTTAACGTGTTCCTGGTTCGGCTTCCTGCCTTCTCAATCTGCAGCAGCAGATAGGATCCTGCCCTCCAGCGAGGCTTCTGCTGTCTTTGCCAACTCTAGTCAATGCAAACTGTTCTCAGCTTTTGCTTTCCAGATCCAATATTTATGGCATCATGAAGTCCCTTCTCATAGAAGGTGCGGCTGCATGCTAAGCTTAACAAAGATCTTCTTTTGTTTTCTGCCTTTTATTTTCCTGTTTCATTAGTTTTAGGGGAGATAGGAGGAGAGAGGCATCTGGACTGTATCTAAATATGATTGAATACATAATTGTATACAAAATATTACAGAGAAATTTCATCTTTTGTGCACAGTGCACAAAAGTTGTTAACACCTGAAAGGATTTTGAATATTGAAAAGGATAAAAATAGCACTTTGTTGATGAGAGGCTTACAACAGTGAAATTTACTTGAAATATCTGGGAGTCTATTAAATGCATTTCCACTGTGGCTTTACACTCTTCCATGAAACACACATGAAATGTTTCAGAGAGATTCAGAAAGGCATTTCAAAGTTTATATTGCTTTGTTTTATTGACTGATCTCTTTTTATATGTTCCCTGAGTGCCATTTTAGGTCACATCAACAGCATTTGATGCTGAAATTTGAGACAAGTTCTTTTTCTTTAAATCCTTGTTGATCTATTATACAGGAAGAAGGGTTTTATCTTTTCATGAACAGACGGTGAACAATTTGATCTGCTTGAAACTAACATTCAACTCTTGCTATAGCAAATGCTACATGCCATTTTTTAGAACGGTAGAAAACTTAACCATCTTTT
>NW_006287904.1:3889504-3897312 GCF_000327345.1 Myotis davidii | reverse complement strand
ATCCATTTCAGATCTTTGCTGTATTTCATCCTTAAAACTTTCCAAAAAAGATTATTGATCCTTACTTAAAGGCGAGAAAGCTGAGACTCAGAGATGTTAAGTATCTACTCAAGGTCACACAGCCAGTAAGTGGAAATTCTGGAATTTGAACTCAGGTTTGTCTGATCCTGAAGTCCATGGCTGGTCTCCACAAGAAGCTTGCTCCAGTCACAGTTACTGAGTGACTGGTGACCTGTTTTTTTTGCTGTTCTCTCCACTGCCTTCTTGGAGAAAGGAGTCATTTATCCTTGTCAGGTACTGGCACAGCGCCTGGTATGTAGTAGAGACTTGATGTATGTTTGTCTGAGGGCGAAAAATGGAAGAAGTTGGCTTGTGATTTCTATTTACCCAGCGTGCTTTGCTGCTGAAAACAGAAAAGAAATGGCAACTATTCTAAGGTTGTTTATTCCTTTTATTTTTATGTATCTGTCTTTTCTATTTTTCATCCTGTATAATAAAAAACTAAAAGTCTATGTAGCAGCAAGACCACATAGGGAAAATGTTCAAAATGACCAAAAGAAAAAAAAAATCAATTGCTGAAATACAAGAGAGAAGTCTGCAGGTGATGGCAACGTATTGACTGGTATATACCAGTGTCTGCAGATATATAGCTGCATTGTACACAGAGATTCAAACACATATTAGTGGCTTAGTTTTATACTGCATTAGGACAAATCCCTTAGCAAGGTATTACCAGGAATATCTTTGTCTTTCGCTGGTCCAGGCCCTCTCTCTGTTTTTATGTTCCATCATGTTGGCTCCATTCTTGGGTCCTGCTGCCCAAACTATTCACATTTAACAGGGCTTCATTCTGGCCCATTGCTTGCTTCAGATATGCTTCTTGAATATTTCTTCACAATTATGTCCATACAGTTGCATAAAGTCAGAACTTTAAACTACAGAGTCTACCTTTAGTCACACTTAACTAGGTAGCATTCATCGAAGGATCTGTGGGCCATTTTGTCAAATATGTATTCTTGGCCCACTATTATAATAAGACAGCTAAACATCATCGAGGCTTAGGAGCTGGCCCAAGGTCACAAAGTTCTGATGTGGCTAAGATGATGGCATCTAACATGGGTTAAGTCTAAGTCTACAGCTGATGTTGTCTCTATGGCAGGCAGGCTGCCTACGATGGAATGTAATAATCATCATTGAGTATGGTCTCGTCAAGCAATTGCATCACAACTGTGTAGAGAGATTTCTGAGATAAACATAAGTGTTTCTTCATGTCAACAATAAACATATGCTTTCAAAAATTATTACCACCCTATTACCTCAGATAAATCTTACAATATTAGATATTAGTGTTCTCTCTGCTCTGTAATTTTGCAGGATCTTCTATAAAGATGAACATAATTTAATAGTTCAAATAGATCTGAGGAACATATCAGAACTTCATTCCACATGCATTTGTGCTTATTAACTATTTTGGATTTGGAAATGACTTCAGAATGATATGGCACTGTGGGTAATATTTGTTGTCCTGGAAAGAAGTAATTTTGTCTTTTATAAGTTAGTTATGTTATTTCCATCAGAACAGGAAATCAATTCTATCTGGTCAATTGTGCTTCTTTCCCAATTTTCCAATAATCTCTATAGGGTTCTATGCTGAGAGGGGGTCCCAGTAACCTGAGAGGGCCCCAAGAGAGAGGCATGGCCAGGAGAAGCCTGTGGTAAGAGCTAGGAGAATAGCGCATGGTGTCAGGTGTGATGACACTGAGGCAAGTCCATAGAGAAAGCAGAAAGGTCCAAAGACGGGTAGGTGTGAGGGGCACGTCAGGATACCTGTTCAGGACTGATCCTACAAGCAAGGAAACATTAGCACCAACTTGGAAATGGTGCCTATGGCAAAACCCTAGGGGCGAGCCTGTTGGATTAGATTCATGCAGATGCAGGGAGCCTCTTCTGTCTGCACAGTGTTTCCTGCATCTTCTTTTGAACTATACTGCCTCGTAGTTCTGGACTGCACAGGGGGAAGATGATCCTGGCAGGCTGCTCAGTGTCCTGCACATAGCAATGGCTGTCTGCCTTAAGTAGATTATTACCATTTTGCAAAGGATGAAACAGAGGGGACTAGTCAGAAGAGAAAAAGCTACTCCCCGTGAATACTGTTTATTTCCTGTGGACACCTCTCCAATTCACAGATGTCTCAGGGAACAAACAGTAAGTAAGGGTCATCACAGGGGGATTGCTGGAAAGTAACCCCCCCCTCCCCAATGGCTGTCTGCCTTAAGTAGATTATTACCATTTTGCAAAGGATGAAACAGAGGGGACTAGTCAGAAGAGAAAAAGCTACTCCCCGTGAATACTGTTTATTTCCTGTGGACACCTCTCCAATTCACAGATGTCTCAGGGAACAAACAGTAAGTAAGGCTCATCACAGGGGGATTGCTGGAAAGACACCCCCCCACCCCGGTGTTTGGCAGAAATTGTAACTCTGGCTGTAGCCCAACTAATTAAGTTTCTAGGAACCTCAGCCTATCACTGGACTCCCTAGAGACTGTACCATAATCTTTGTTTACTTGCTCCCTCCCTCAGTAGATATGTGAGTGGGACTTCTCCAAGTGGCCTATGGTGGAATAGATGCTCAATAAGGTTGATGAATGAATGGAAGAATAAATGAATGGCTTTGTCAATCTAGCCACAGGAAATGACTCCGGGCACTTATCAGGGAAGTGCATAGCAGGTGGGTGAAGGCGGAGGTGGGAGGACCCACCTACTTTTCCTGTACTGTGCCAATGAATTTCACTTTCTTTAAAAGATGGCTGATGTCAATTTCAGACATAAATGAGACACTGGCAAATATTCTGTTCAGATTCTTAGAGCTTGTGAAAACCTTTGCTGTTATTAACGGTGCTTTTGTTCCATAAACATGTTTACTTTGTGTTTCATTAAAGCCCAAATCAAGTTTGTTTTTCCGAACAGATCTATACCAATTTCTCTGAATCCTCCGGATCCTTGCAAGGAGGACCTATTTGCTGGTTTTATAATCATAGACTCTCAGTTATAGAATTTTTATTATTTATTGTCTTTTAAGAACAAGTAAACTTTTACTCTCTAAAGTTTGGCATTTTCTTTATCATGAGAAAGGAGATACTTTTCTTCTGTGAGGCTAGAAATAAGTTTCAATTAAAATAAAAGCAAAATGTGAGAGGCTTTAGAATGTTGTGTTTCTGGTTTAATCCCTGCACAGCAAAAATGCCAATGGGAGCTCACAGATTGCTTTTATCTGATTTGGGGAGGCATTTGTGGATGCGAGTGTCCCTAAGGATACAGACCTCACCTATATCGCTACCTACGATAGCTGTGCCACTCTAAAGCTTACATTATTTTTTTTCAGTTTTGTGCTGAAATTCCAGATCTTGTCCTCTCAAGTCTGCCCAGGTTTGGTGGAGCTGCCCAATCTTTACAGGGAGGTTCCCAAGTCACTGTTGCTAAAGTCCTTCCATCAGCAGTTTTTTGAGACCATGTCTTCTTGGGAACTCAGATCCTGATGCCTCTGCTGCAGACATTTCAGTCTGCTTTGTTAATTTGTCTCCCGCCTCCATGAAATTCCTCTGGGCCCTGGCCACTGTTTAAAATAGCGGTTCTCAAACTTTGGGTTGCGACCCCTTTGGCGGTCGAACGACCCTTTCACAGGGGTCGCCTAAGACCAACGGAAAACACATACATAATTACATATTGTTTTTGTGATTAATCACTATGCTTTAATTATGTTCCATTTGTAACAATGAAATTGGGGGGTCACTACAACATGAGAAACTTTATTAAAGGGTCGCGGCATTAGGAAGGTTGAGAACCACTGGTTTAAAACCTCTGAACAGCTGGGACAGCTCCCTTTTCTTCTGATTCCCTCTTGAAAAGTAGGTAAACCAGGGCACTTGTTTTTTTCTTATTTCAATCTATCATGGGCTTTACTATGTAATTTTTCCCTTTATATCTGTTCAGATTATAAAGTTTTAATCTTTCTTTTAAGAATTGCTCTCTCTTTTTCTAGCTTAATCAACCTATCTTTCTCTATCTTGTCACAAGAGTAAAGTATACTTTCAAGCACTTGTTATTGCTTAATTTCTTGATTGATCTTATTGTTTCAAGTATAGGCTTTTAAAAATTATTCAGAATCTTTTTGTCTACAAGAATTTCCTTAAAATGTTTCTCTTACCTCAAGAAGATGGCACACTCTCTTTATAATAAAGGGCCCTCATTTATTCTCCTCCCCACCCACCCCCCCACCCCCCGTAAAATGAACCATATTTATATGGGTGAAGTCTCAGTCTGGGTGTCTGAAATCTAAAGGCATTGTTAAAACTATGTAAATCCAAAGTCACCTTAAATACATGTGGTGAGCACTTTCTTTGAACCCATGGACAAGTCACATAAAAGTCCAGTCACAATTAGCTTCTGTGATTCTAAATTGCCCAAGAACTTGAAAGCAGCAACTATTGTCAGGCTCACCCAATGCCTAAAGTAATGTAACGCCCCCCTCAAACTCCCCTGTAATAGCAGATGAAGCTGGACCCTCTGGTTCATGACCCTTGCCTGACTGACCTGCCCTTTGGCAAAGTCTTCCCACTCAGCCCTGTAAGCATGTGCTTAGGACCTGAGTGGGCTGTGTTACACATGTGTCCTGACTTAGCCACTCTCCACAGGACAGAGCAGTCATAAGCTGCAGTGTCTCACCAAGGCCAGCACTTAGTAAAGGTAACTCATCTCTATATATAAAAGGCACATATGCAAAGTGTCTCCTTGGGAGTTCAACTGGGAGACAGGGAGTTCAATCACTCGCTATGACATATGCTGACCACCAGGGGGTGGCATGGAATGAAGGAAAGGCCCCAGCTGGTAGCCAGAAGGTGCAGATCATGATCGCCGGCCAGGCCTAAGGACCCTACCTGTGCACAAATTTTGTGCACCAGGCCTCTCGTCTAGACTATATGAGATAAAAACAGGCCATGCACGATGGGAGCCCCTGCAAGCTATCAAGGTCAGAAACCCACAATGCCAACTGGACAATAGGCCTGCATGTCTACTGTTCCCTTGCTTCAAAAATGACACTCACTGTCTATTTTTTAAGATTCACACCCAGATGCTAGGATTTTGGGGTTTGAGAGGAGCCTCCAATGACACTCAATTAGTAAACAGAGAGGAGTCAAACAGGTGGAGATCAAAATGACACCAGCCCCCACCCCCCCAACCCCAGCTGATAAATCCATTCGCAAGCAATTGAGCTTCCTAATATAAAACCAAGAATTAGAGACTTTGGTAGCCATTATTGGGCAACTCAAGGATTCCCCATAGGGACTTCTGTTATTGCCTCTGTGAAACTCTCCATGGAGAAATAAGCCAGAACTTTGACCTTTCTCTGTGGAGCCTAACTCCCAAGAGAGAGGCAGAGGGGGCCAAGTTCAAGGAGGTTACATAATTGAACAGTAAATAAGTATTGCTCTCATTTGCGTTTATCTAATGACTAATGACTATATAACTAAGAACAGATGAGATGACACTTTGACCTTGGAGAATGCCCCCGTTTTATTACCTGCCTATTCTACCGGGGCCACAAACATGATGGACAGTGCACTTCATATTACTTGGATACGATATGGACAGCTTTAATTGATGGCAATGTTAGAATGGTGATATCAGCATAATTAGGTTTTATTCCTGACCCTTTTGGAATCACAGTGTTAATGAATAGTGGCAAGATCTTCCATTTATTAAGAGCTTCGTGATTTACAAATAGCTGTTACATGTGTTACCTCATCCCTTTCAGTGACCCCTAAGGTAGGGAATGTTGCTCCTTGTTTTATACAGAGTAATCATATTTCAGAACATTAACTGATCTTTTTCCGATGCCAGCACAGCTAGTTAAGTAGAGATGCAAAGACAGGAATCGAGATATTCTGGCTGTCAGCTCATTTCTGTTTCTACCATGTCAGCCTCTTTTTTTTCCCTAAGAAATGAAAGGACTTAAAAAGCATTTGTTAGTGGTACATGGTCATGACAAGGAGAAGGAAGTGAGAAGGACCTAGAAATCCTGCCCCACTCTTTTTTTTTTTTAATATATATTTTATAGATTTTTTTACAGAGAGGAAGGGATAGGGATAGAGAGCTAGAAACATTGATGAGAGAGAAACATCAATCAGCTGCCTCCTGCACACTCCCCACTGGGTATGTGCCTACAACTAAGGTACATGCCCTTGACTGGAATCAAACCTGGGACCTTTCAGTCCACAGGCCGAAGCTCTATCCACTGAGAAAACTGGCTAGGGCCACATTTTATCTTTTTATTTGACTCTACTTTTCCTGTCAGTTTTTATTTTTCTACATATTAACTAGTGGTAATAGCAATTGTTTCTGAAGTACCATAGACAGCCATGGCCTAAGAATATTCCCTAAACACCAAATTATTATTATTGTTTGTCAGCCTCAGTCTGGGCTTTATAGAATACGAATTTCATTACTAAGTAGGTGCACATGCATTTGTGCATCGAGTTTCACCCCCTCACATAGTGGGACTATTTTATGGTGCCGACTCACTGTTCTGTAGTGAATCCAGAGACAAGAAGAATAGCTGGGGTTGGGGGTGACAGGGCAAGCTGAAAGTATTTCTTTCCAAACATATCCGAGCTGATGAGAGCAGAGAAATGACTTTGCTACTTCTCATTTAAACCTTTTCTAACAGAATTGGAAACTATGCATTAAAATCAGCATACACATTTTAAAACACAAAAGAAATAAGAAGTAAAGAATAAATTCCAAACTCTTCCCTGCAGCATTTTAGTCCACGGCCATCTTACATATTTTAAGGCTCTAAACACCTCAATGACTTGCCACCCTGCAAATGTAATATTTAGTGACTCTCCTAGCCAATTTCATGGTCCTATGGCTGTTTTCATAATATTTTCTCTGCCAGGAATATTTGCTTTGACTTGTATTTATAAAACCCTTACTCTTCCTTCATGCTCCAGGTCAAATAGCACTTCCTCATTGAGTGAATCTCTGATTCTCTTTATCCAAGGGAGTCATGGTTTCCAAATTTTCCCTCCAGAATTCTAGAGAGATCTTTATTGGAGCACTTGCCACATTGAGTCATGTTTAATTGTCCCCTAGCTTCCTAGGCAGTTCATGGATCACAGGAAGGGAGTAACATTCATAGTTACAGTAACTAACAAGGGCCTCAACTAGTCAATGTTTATTGAATAAAATAGGCTGTCTATATAATAAAAGGCCAATGGCTCTAATGACTAAAACAACCAAATAAACAGTCATCAGGAAGTGTATGGAGCACCTCTTGGTCCCTCCTCCACAGCCCACAGGCTCCTATCACGGCAAGGCTGAAGGCTGGTGGGAGGGCAAGGCAGGCGCAGTGAGGAGGGTGCGGCAAGAGAGGCAGGGCCGTAACCTGCTGCTGCCGCTGAGACTGCGGATCAGGCCCAGAGATAGGCCTGGAGAGAGAGACAGCTGTCAGCAGGGATGTTCTGGATTTCCCAGAAGAGCCAATGGCTTCCTGGGAGGCGAGGCTTTTGACGCTGACTGGCATAGAAACCAACCAATCAGATCCAAATCTGGGTGAACTGTGAGGAGCCAATGGCTGCCTAGGAGGCGGAGCTTTTGATGCTGACTAGCATGTGCAGGAAGTGAACTGAGACCAGAAGGATGGGACTGTGACAAAACATTTGAACACTTGAGAAACTAAGATGGCGGCAGAGATAAACACCGGGAAATTAACGCCGCACACAACGATTGATTAATACCTCAGAGAAACA
>NW_006287904.1:3886243-3886977 GCF_000327345.1 Myotis davidii | reverse complement strand
TCCAAATTTTCCCTTCAGAAATCTAGAGAGATCTTTATTGGAGCACTTGCCACATTGAGTCATGTTTAATTGTCCCCTAGCTTCCTAGGCAGTTCATGGATCACAGGAAGGGAGTTACATTCAGTTACAGTAACTAACAAGGGCCTCAACTAGTCAATGTTTATTGAATAAAATAGGCTGTCTATATAATAAAAGGCCAATGGCTCTAATGACTAAAACAACCAAATAAACAGTCATCAGGAAGTGTATGGAGCACCTCTTGGTCCCTCCTCCACAGCCCACAGGCTCCTATCACGGCAAGGCTGAAGGCTGGTGGGAGGGCAAGGCAGGCGCAGTGAGGAGGGTGCGGCAAGAGAGGCAGGGCCGTAACCTGCTGCTGCCGCTGAGACTGCGGATCAGGCCCAGAGATAGGCCTGGAGAGAGAGACAGCTGTCAGCAGGGATGTTCTGGATTTCCCAGAAGAGCCAATGGCTTCCTGGGAGGCGAGGCTTTTGACGCTGACTGGCATAGAAACCAACCAATCAGATCCAAATCTGGGTGAACTGTGAGGAGCCAATGGCTGCCTAGGAGGCGGAGCTTTTGATGCTGACTAGCATGTGCAGGAAGTGAACTGAGACCAGAAGGATGGGACTGTGACAAAACATTTGAACACTTGAGAAACTAAGATGGCGGCAGAGATAAACACCGGGAAATTAACGCCGCACACAACGATTGATTAATACCTCAGAGAAACA
>NW_006287904.1:3885435-3886229 GCF_000327345.1 Myotis davidii | reverse complement strand
TCGGATCAGGCCCAGAGATAGGCCTGGAGAGAGAGACAGCTGTCAGCAGGGATGTTCTGGATTTCCCAGAAGAGCCAATGGCTTCCTGGGAGGCGAGGCTTTTGACGCTGACTGGCATAGAAACCAACCAATCAGATCCAAATCTGGGTGAACTGTGAGGAGCCAATGGCTGCCTAGGAGGCGGAGCTTTTGATGCTGACTAGCATGTGCTGGAAGTGAACAGAGACCAGAAGGATGGGACTGTGACAAAACATTTGAACACTTTCCAGCCTAGTCTGCTTATTTCAGTGTAGATGTTTTAGAAGACAAAAGGTGATGAATACATGTTAACATTAAATGAGGTGGTTTGACTAAATGCACCATGTTTTATTCTCTTTTTTACATGAAGAGTGTAAACTTAATGAAAAGAAGCCTTATGGCCTTAACTCTGTCCTTTCCTCTGAATCTTGGCTACTTGATTTTTAACATAGAGGCTGGTCTGGCTCATTGTTTCTTAAATATTGGGACATGAATAAAAGATATTTTACTGTATGTCAGGTGTGCTTTGCACTTAGTATGAACCTAATAAATGCCTGGGGGTTAGTATTATAGTTGATAATGATAAAAACATTAATGACACAAATAATAGTGACAGCTAAGCCCAGGAAAGAACCTTTGCACTACATATGACCTCATTTAATATAAACCCATTTTACAACTAAGAAACTGAGGTACACAAAATTAGTAAGTGAATAGGGTAATGTACAAAATTGGGGCAACTTATCATTTAGGCACTTAAATGGCTTTAAAAGTAT
>NW_006287904.1:3874537-3875655 GCF_000327345.1 Myotis davidii | reverse complement strand
TCGGCAGTGGGCCCTGGGAAGGGCTTTGCCCAGACACCCATCTGGGCTGTCCCAGTGCCCCTTGGCCTCCTGGGCTGTTCCTTCAGCTTCCCTGAGCCTCAGTGTTCCTGTCTGTCACCAAGACTCCCTGTGCTGCTGGAGCTGCTGGGTGCAGTGGACTCTGGAGCCCTGACCCCTTCCCCAAAAGCACTCACACACCCACGTGCCCAGGCTGGATCCTGCACGGTGCTGTGGTGGTCTTGCCTTGACTCAGCAGTTCAGTTTCTAGGAATTTATCCCAGAAAAATAATCTCAGCGTGGACAGGCATAGGGTGGCGAGGATAGCCATCACCCCATGTTGAAGATAGCGAGCCGCTTATTTTATTTATTTACTTACTTACTTACTTATTTATTTATTTATTGTTTTTACTGCTAGAGGCCTGGTGCACAGATTCATGCACTGGTGGGGTCCCTCGGCCTGGCCTGGGGGATTGGGCCAGAACTGGCTCTCTGACATTCGCGGAGGGGCCCTGGATTGCAAGAGGGTGATTCTCGGGTGATGCACCCCGGAATTGGGCTCCTTCCTCTCTGGTTCTGGGTGCTTCACCCAAGAACCTCAGCTGCTAAGTCACCGCAGCTCAGCAGCTCGTGCATTGAGCATCTGCCCCCTGGTGGTTAGTGTGTGTCATAGCTACCGTTTGGACTTAGGCTTTTGTATACAGTAGGTCCTCGGGTTATGTCAGAGATCCATTTGTATGGTGCGACATAATGCGATTTTCGCTGTAAGTCGGAACCCACCTACATAAGCACCTATGTCATTCACATAGAGCACATACACAGCAGTAATGAAGTGAAACAGTAAAAAAAAAAAAATTAAAAGGAAGATAATTCCTGACCTTTACTTGTGGTAAATAAATGATAAAAAACATAAAACATGTATGTACATACGTTGAAATGACGGAACTCTTTTTTTTATAAATAAATGTGAGATGGCAACATAACCACAAAACAATATACGTCGAGTCCGACATAACCCGAGGACTGTCTGTATATAGATATTTTTATTCATTTCAGAGAGGAAGGGAGAGAAGAGAGAGAAGAGAGAGATAGAAACATCAATGATGAGGAAGAATGATTGA
>NW_006287904.1:3869755-3874446 GCF_000327345.1 Myotis davidii | reverse complement strand
CAGCCAATGCCGATTTTCCATTTAGATTAATGATACGATAGTTCCCTTTAAGATCAACTTAAGTAAGAATTAATCGACTTAAAGACAAAGTAATATTAGTGGTGACATGACTCAGGCAAAAGTAATGGAGTTGGAGGAGGGCCTGAATTTTGTACAGTTTTAACTTTCTCACCTTTGGTGTACCAGAAACTTTGGACAGTTCTAGAATTCAATGTATATTATGGCCATAAAATGCAGAAGACTACAAAGTCAAATAAAGGAAATTATTATGTCACCAGGATATGTTATTCAGAAAAAATACAACGATGATTCAGTTCTGCTACATCCTGAATGACTGATCCTGCCTAGCATGTGCAAGGTTGAACCTTGATCCACAGCCAGCTTATAAACGAGGGGGAGGGAGACATGGTGCATTTCTGAGCTACTGGGCCTGCCAGCCTCCTCTGATTCTCCAGATAAGCAGAGCTAGGGGCATCTAGTGCATTGAGCTCTCCTTCACACTCCATGGTGGAAGTTCAGGTGCACAGTGGTCCCTGGGGCTTGTTCAGTTGTTTTCAGACAAAGCAATTGCTCAGTCATCTGCCTGTACCAGCCTTGCATTACTGCCACCCTCTTGAACGCATCTTTACCAACATTGCCCCTGTGCACAGTTGGAAAGGGAGCAAAAAATAGCCAAAACCGTACTATTGCCACAAGCTTGGACATAGACATGAGGTTGTAACTACGTGCAGAGTGTTGGATTTGTATGAAGTTTGGCAGCTCCTGATAGAATCATTGCTGTACAATTATTTGGAAGTTGATAATATCGTAAACACATTCCTAAGATTACTCTGAGTTTAAATCCCATTAATGACTCGAAGGCTAACAATCTTGTATCCTCCAAAATATTTTCCCACAAGCAGAAGAAGAGCTTACTTAGTGGGTCATATGACTTCAAAAATGTTAAATTTAAAAAATAGCCGTGATGTTATTGCTCTGAACTAAGTTGTGGTCTTCCAAAATTTATATTTGAAGAGCCAGTGTGACTACATTTGGAGATAGGGCTGTTGGGGAGATAATTAAGGATAAGTGAGATTATAAGGGTGGGACTCAAGTCTCATAGGACTGGTACTCTTATAAGAAGAGGAAGAGCCTAGAGATTTCTGTCTCTCTGTGCATTCACAGAGAAAAGGACATGTGAAGACAGCCAAAAAGTGGCCACTTGTAAGCCAGGAAGAGATCCCTCACCAAAAACCAAGCCTGATGGAATTTTGACCTTGGACTTTTAGTTTTCAGAAGTGTGAGAAAATAAATTTCTGTTGTGTAAGCCATCCAGTTTGTGGTATTCTGTTACATAGACCAAGCAGGCTAATACAGTGCCATACTGAGAAAATGACTCAAAGCTTGCCCCACAGTCTATTGGGAACATTCCAAGAAGGAGGTAGTGAAGTTTTAAGAAGAAGAAAGTTATGCAGGAACTAAAGGTATGTTGCCAAGGGAAAGAACAAGAAAATTAATGATCCCAGGGTACCAGGGAATAGAGCAGGACTTAGATAGGCAAGCTTTACATAGGAAACTAAGTGGAGTTGAGAGTCAGAGACACACAAGGAAGAATTAGATTCCAAACATAAAAATGAATATTAGACAGCAGGGCTCAGGCTAAGAAAGATCCAGATTCTTTATATGCATATGTATGTATATGGGGAGAGACATATCTTATGTTTGATGAAATATGACAGATCCATTCCTACAAAAAATGCCTATTAATGTGTAACATGCTGAAATTTCACAAACAAAATGAACAAATCCATACAGCCAGATCAAGAAACAGAATATTGCTGGCAAAGAGCCTTCATCCCTTTCATTCCTTATCTGTTTGTAAAAGGTCAACTAGTGTACCCACTTTGAATAGAATAGGTTGACTTTGTCTACATTTGTAGTTTGCTTAAATGGAATCATATGATATACTAGAGGCCCGGTACACAGGATTCATGCACTGGTGGGGGCGTGGCTTGTGGGGATCTGCCTGCTATAAGAGCATCGCTCATCCTGTTCAGCCCAGTGGCTGTCGACCACCCTCTGAGTGGCTGCTTCCTGGTCCAGCATCTTTCTTGGAGCCAGAGCACTTGCCAGGCCCAGAGACAATAGAATTGAGAGGCAGCAGTTCCTCAGTAGCTATGGACCCACTGCCCAGCCTCTGGGGTCAGCTCTGCGAGCCCGGCAGTGGCAGCATTATGTGGCCTGCGGGCATGAGGAGGAGGCAGCAGGGAGCGAGGAGGAGGAACCTGGGGTGAGGAGGTGAAGATCACAGCTCAGGTTCCTGCCCATCGCCTGGGGTTCAGCCTGGTGGGCACAGCGGGAGCAGCCACTCAACCTGGTCAGCGAGTGGTGCTCCCACTGTGGTAGCACACTGACCGCCAGGGGGCAGCTCCTGCTTTGAGCGTCTGCCCCCTGGTGGTTAGTGCACGTCACAGTGACTGGTTGACTGGTTGTTCTGGTCGTTCTGCCATTCGGTCACTGGGCTTTTATTATATAGGATTCTTGAGTCTGCGGCTTTAGCTCAGTGTTGTCTGTGGAGTTCATCCATTTGGATGGACACATTTTTGATGCAACCTTCTGTCTGCCTCATCTGCTTTTCTTTCTCCTATCAGTGGGCATGCATTCTTGCCCTATTGGGTGTTCCCCTTTCAGATATTATTATTTCATTATGCCTGGAGACATCCTGAGATGATCAGCTATTTGTACCCTTCACCATGAGTTGTCCAGGAAAACAATTTTTCTGTGAAAAACTAATTTTCTCAGTATGCTTACAAACAAATACACACTGAAAGAGTGATTTAACTAGTGTTGTATGATCATCCTTCAATGATTTTCATGGTGCACCATAACTTTTTCAGCACCATTTTCCTTCTACAATATGGATATATCTAATCCCATGTAGAGAAAGGGGAGAAAGCCTAAAGGGAGAACATTCTGGTCTTTATATGTTTTTTGGACTCATTTAATGTTTCATTCTTTCCATTCTTTCCTTAGCTTGTAATATATTTTCCCCCCATACAGAGTGTGTTCTCTGACCACAAAGGAATCAAACTAGATGTCAGTAAAAAAACACACACCAAAAAAACCACCAAAAACCCCCCACAAAAAAACCAACAAAACAGGAAAATCTCCCAAACATTTGGGAACAACACACTTCTAAATAATCCAGGGATTATTATTTTAGACAATCATTATGAGAATGGTTTACTCCTTGGCTCTGGATATAGAGAGGCAACTAAGGCGGTGCCAGCCCTCGAGGTGCCTAGGTTAGCATTGGAAACTATTGCTTGCAACCAATTGTTCCCAACAGCTGCAGCAGTGGGTTGTGGGAACACAGAGGAGGAAATGATCCTGTTTCTGTTTGGACAGGATTTAAAGGGAAACGATATTGCACGAAGGACAGACATTAAATCCAGAGAGAAGCTCTCCTACGCTGCATGTCACACAGCTTCAGGTGACTTTCCTCTTTGCCTTGTCACAGCCTCCCTTGATGACCTTGATCAAGTTTTGCTTGTTGCATCCCCTTTTCTAGCATCTAATTGAAAATAATCATTGCTTCTGTAACCCCATAATCCCATGATTTCACTGCCATAGAGCATACCTTTTGTGAAAAGTATAGTGTTACTTTTCTTTGAGAATCAAGCCCACTGAAGGGACAATGAATACCTGTCTCCCCTAAATGTCCTGGCAATTTAAAAGTGAAGAACAATAAAATTTAGGTCTCTTATGATAAATATATAGCAGTAAAATGACAAGTGGTCAGTCATTGTTCTAAGAATAAATTTCCAATAGTGGAGTCAGTAGCAATCCTTCATAGTAATAAAGTCTGGTAAAAAGCTCAGCATTCCCATAGGGAAGAGCTCACTTCCTGCCTGGAGAGTCTGTGGCCTGACAAGGCCTGCTTCTCCTGTTAACAGAGAACAGTCCCAACTGTGGGTTGGAAACTGCTCTTGAACCTCTGGTTTATCAAACCCCTGCAGCAGGATGGAAATAACCGTGGTGTGTAACTAAATCTGCCTACTGGGCAAGTCAATGCCAGGAGATGCCAGAGCTGTCCTGCTCCATGCCAGGAAGGTAACAGGTGACAGTCCAAGTATGGGGGCCTTTGGTTGGATTCCTTAGAAACAGAGCCCAAGGAAGGGTCCATGTGCAAGTGCTTCTAGAGGAAGTCATTAAGGTAGTGGGGGAGGAAGGAGGGGAGGAAACCAAGCAAAGCCTTATAGAGAATAGTTCTTAGACTGATCCGGCGGGGGGATTCTAGAATGTAAGCTATGTCACAGGAAGTTATGCCACAAGGAAATCCCAATGAAAGGGAGATTAGGTTTATGTGTTCTTGCACCTAGTAGGCCTCCTAAGGAAGGGGAATGTAAGTTCTTAGTCACGCTGGCTTTCAGCTCAAGAAACAGAATATTGCCAACAAAGAGCGTTCATCCCTTTCATTCCTTATCTGTCTGTAAAAGGTCAACTAGTGTACTCACTTTGAATAGAATAGGTTGACTTTGTCTACATTTGTAGTTTGCTTAAATGGAATCATATGATATACTAGAGGCCCGGTGCACAGGATTCATGCACTGGTGGGGGCGTGGCTTGTGGGGATCTGCCTGCTATAAGAGCATCGCTCATCCTGTTCAGCCCAGTGGCTGTCGACCACCCTCTGAGTGGCTGCTTCCTGG
>NW_006287904.1:3863302-3869044 GCF_000327345.1 Myotis davidii | reverse complement strand
GATGTCAGTAAAAAAACACACACCAAAAAACCCACCAAAACCCCCCCACAAAAAAACCAACAAAACAGGAAAATCTCCCAAACATTTGGGAACAACACACTTCTAAATAATCCAGGGATTATTATTTTAGACAATCATTATGAGAATGGTTTACTCCTTGGCTCTGGATATAGAGAGGCAACTAAGGCAGTGCCAGCCCTCGAGGTGCCTAGGTTAGCATTGGAAACTATTGCTTGCAACCAATTGTTCCCAACAGCTACAGCAGTGGGTTGTGGGAACACAGAGGAGGAAAGGATCCTGTTTCTGTTTGGACAGGATTTAAAGGGAAATGATACTGCACAAAGGACAGACATTAAATCCAGAGAGCAGCTCTGCTAAGCTGAAAGTCACACAGCTTCCAGGTGACTTTCCTCTTCACCTTGTCACGGCCTCCCTTGATGACCTTGATCAAGTTTTGCTTGTTGCATCCCCTTTTCTAGCATCTAATTGAAAATAATCATTGTTTCTGTAACCCCATAATCCCATGATTTCACTGCCATAGAGCATACCTTTTGTGAAAAGTATAGTGTTACTTTTCTTTGAGAATCAAGCCCACTGAAGGGACAATGAATACCTGTCTCCCCTAAATGTCCTGGCAATTTAAAAGTGAAGAACAATAAAATTTAGGTCTCTTATGATAAATATATAGCAGTAAAATGACAAGTGGTCAGTCATTGTTCTAAGAATAAATTTCCAATAGTGGAGTCAGTAGCAATCCTTCATAGTAATAAAGTCTGGTAAAAAGCTCAGCATTCCCATAGGGAAGAGCTCACTTCCTGCCTGGAGAGTCTGTGGCCTGACAAGGCCTGCTTCTCCTGTTAACAGAGAAAAGTCCCAACTGTGGGTTGGAAACTGCTCTTGAACCTCTGGTTTATCAAACCCCTGCAGCAGGATGGAAATAACCGTGGTGTGTAACTAAATCTGCCTACTGGGCAAGTCAATGCCAGGAGATGCCAGAGCTGTCCTGCTCCATGCCAGGAAGGTAACAGGTGACAGTCCAAGTATGGGGGCCTTTGGTTGGATTCCTTAGAAACAGAGCCCAAGGAAGGGTCCATGTGCAAGCGCTTCTAGAGGAAGTCAGTAAGGTAGTGGGAAGGAGGGGAGGAAACCAAGCAAAGCCTTATAGAGAATAGTTCTTAGACTGATCCGGCGGGGGGATTCTAGAATGTAAGCTATGTCACAGGAAGTTATGCCACAAGGAAATCCCAATGAAAGGGAGATTAGGTTTATGTGTTCTTGCACCTAGTAGGCCTCCTAAGGAAGGGGAATGTAAGTTCTTAGTCACGCTGGCTTTCCTTGGTGTGGACAAATGGGGCACAAAAACCTGAGAACCGTCTCCTTGAGGTGGGTGTTAGCTGCTGGAAGCAAAAGCGCACTGAAGGGGGTGTATGTGCACAAAAACGGATCCAGATGGAGCAACATCATTGTGTGCTAAGAGTGGTGCCCAAAGGGGGTGACATGGCATTGTGACTAAGAACTAGTGTAAGGGAATGGGGAGTGCAGGAGAAGGCAACGTGATGACATTCGGTTGGCAACTGAAACATGGGCATGGTGCTACCCATGCGTTCCAGACAGGATCCAGTCCATACTGGGATGCGGAGGGGAAGTCAAAGTGTCTCACTCGGGCACCATGAGTGTCTGCCATGATGTCAAAGCCGGACACAACGTCCAGATCTAGGCTAGCAGCTCCCTGGGGTGAAACTATGTCACCAGAAGATGGAACCAGGCTTTGAGGTTTCTTCCCAGGTCCAGCTTGTCCCCGAGCCTGGTCAAACGGAGCTTGCAGCCCTGAAAGTGGGACGAGGAGGAGGTGCTGGAATATTCATTAGTCACAGGTAGTAACATTTATAGGTTAGGAAACAGGCAAGATGCTCAGAAGAGGTTGTGGTTGAACTAGATGTTTCTCTGTTACCTATATGCAAAATGTCTTGATGGTCAGATTTTTATACTCTTTGTTCTAAATTCATTGTTACTATCATCCTTTCCTTTCCTTTTATTTTGGTTTCTATTTATTTTTATTTTGTATCCACTGCTAATATGCAATTTTGCTGGTCTAAACATTCTTATAATTGATTTTACCACACTATAGAAATAAGGTTAAATCTGTCTTAACTTTAGCAAATTTATTTAACATATATTTTTGAATACTTCTATGAATAAAAAGTTTCCTGCTAACTGGGGACTCAGAAATTACTCATATATAGCCATTCTCCTTAGGGAGTGCATTTGCAGGAGTAGTTCTGTAGCTCTATCTAGAACAGAGAGCCAGGGTGTCTCCTGGGAATACAGTATATACATTACTTTAATAAAAGTCCTCCTTAAAATAGTCTTGCTAGCTAAAATACAGAACATAAATATTGTCCAGGGTACACTTATACTATTTTTTAAATAATCCTGTATTTTGCTAAATCCAACAACACTACCTGGAAAGTTTGATCAAGTCTGATTCCAGGAAGTAGGGCTCATCCAACCTCACAGTCAGGGAAGAGAGAAGCCAGGGACATGTACAGACCTGCTAGACTCAGGTGGTGGCTCTGCCAGTTACCACCCGTAGGTCCCTGAGCCAGGAATTAAATAAATTCTCTGAGCTGCTTTTTCATCTGTACAATGGGGGCAAAACAATCTCCTTCTCAAAGTGATTATTAGATAGATGTGCAGGGGCTAGTAATCTCTAAAAAAGAGACTAATACGCATGCAGTCTTCATTGAAATAACATTCTCTCAAATGAGAAGATCAGGGGGAGAAACACCAGGCAGAATGTTTAAGGTTCCTTGGATTGCAATTCAAGAGAACATACCATTTGCCAAGGGTGGGTGAGTCTGTTTTACATTTCACAGGTGACAAACTGCAGAGCTCTGGCAGGGTGCGTGTGTGCGTGTCCACAAGGAATATGATTCATGAGGACCAAGTCACATTTTGGATCGGTGAGAGGCAGTAGACAGCCAGATCCCCTCATCACTAGAATAATTTGTTCCCACAGTTCTTATTTATTTCATACTCTGCCTTGCCGCCCCCAGGAGCTTTGATTTCTGGGCTCTTCTATCTTTGATTGGTCTTTGGCAATGAGTGTCATACATCTGTCCTTTTTGGATGAGGAGCCAGAAACTGGTTCTCCACTGAAGCGTCCCCATACCCACCTGTCACATCCATCACCTGTTTTTTCATACCCAGTCTGGTTTACCTGTGTACTTGCCCAGGGCAGAGAAATTGTTAATCAGCATATCTGTTTCTTACTTTGTGATGTACAAATAGATTCCTAGTTTAATATACAAATTATACAATGTTATAGTGAATGAGTGTATTTCATCACATGTTGTCATATAAATGCAACAAAATGCACCCATTCATTATAGCAGACTGTGTGATTATTCTTTTAGCAAGGTTTCTGCTGTCCTAGTTCAATCACCTTCCTTACAGCTGCCAAAAAAACACCTCACTGCGTCTCAGATGGCCCTTTGTGTACATTCAGAGAAATCACTCACTTTGTCTTCCACTGAGAAGTGGAATTAATAGCAAGGAGTGCTAGATAGACAACAGTATGGTGATTACTAGAGAGAAAGGGGGGAGGTAAGAGAGGGTATTTGCTTCCCTGCCTCCCCCCCCTACTAACCATTCAAATAACCATCCAAATCATTAAAGATACTTAAAGACTTGCAACAGCACTAATAATACGAAACTACATCAGAGTTCTATTGATAGGATGTTTAAAGATCTAACTTGAAGTAATGAGGTGAAAGTGCCCTAGTGTACTTTCAAACACTTCTCTGTTTTAATGTTAAATGATATGTTTATTGCTTGCTCTCTTGTTCTATTAATCAGAATATTGGAACAGCTGGTATCATAGCAACAGGGCCCACTTGACTTCCTGTGTAACCATGTAAGCTTGTGATCATTCTCTATGTTATGTGGATTCATTCTTTTCCAGGCTGGGGTGTTAAGTATTGGGGGTTCTATAGCACATTATAGCTCATAAAATCTTCCCCTCTTTCTTAGGAACATGCATATATAAAGAGGTGGTGAATTTAACAAATAAGACAGAGGACAAAAAAGTAAGTCTCAACCTTATTCTCAGAGTTTGCATTGCTTATTTCAATTTCCCCTCCAACTAACTTTATAAAGTTATAAATTGTTATGCTCATTTTACTGATGAGAATATGAGGCTTATGATGAGAGGTTAGACATCTTGCCAGAATTGTGTAATTGGAAGAGCCAAGATTTAAATTCCAAACTTACATTTTTTTCTAATCTATTGTAATACCTCTTCTAGAAGTAAATATAAAATATAGCAGTAATCAAAATCTTGATGAGTTAAAGAAATCACAAATTGGAGAGAGACTTAAGTCAGTTATTTTCTTTCTTTTTCTTTCTTTCTTCCTTCCTTTCTTCCTTTCTTCCTCTTCCTTCCTGAAAAATGGAAACAAATGGAGGCAAATGCTTAAAAATAGGAATAAGTATTTGTTCTGGGAATAATATACAGAGACCAGCTTGATTCTAGTGTACAGTTTATATTGGAAACAATGTCAGTAATTTTATTGTTGTTGTTAAGCCTCACCTAGGGATATTTTCCATTGATTTTTCAGAGAGTGGAAGGGAGGAGGAGGAGAGAGAGAAACATGGACATTGATTGCTTGCCTCCTGCACAGGGCCGACGGGGGATGTGCCCGCAACCAAGGCACATGCCCTTGCCAGAATCACACCTGAGACCCTTCAGTCCGCAGGCCAACGCTCTATCCACTGTGCCAAACTGGTCAGGGCAGTCAGTTATTTTCTTAAACCAAGTTTCCTCTTTGGAGCTTCTTCTGACATGTTGGGAGAAAAATACCATGGTAAGTAACTAACTAGCTAAGATGTGTTTACTTAGTCAGCAGCTTTAATTAATTTATTAAAAATGTACTGACAGTACCATTCTATGTGTTTGGTACTATCAAAGAGTTATTTAGATACTTTTAGAAAATTATTTTGCATGTTGTTTAGCTATTTGCTTGGAAATTATTTACTCACTTTTGAGGAGATCATTTGTAATTGGAATGAGGAACCAAGTCAAAATCAGGATTGAGAAGTGAATAGAGAGGAGAAGAAAGGCAAAACTCAGGCTCTCAGGGCACAGTGACTCTTGTTTGTACCTTTTTTTTTTTTAAATAAACTGATTACTGGCAGCTGTCAGATAGGGAAGTCTGGGCACTCCTTCCACGAGCAGACTGATTAGTAGAACTATAAAAAAATAATTTCAGTTGCTTATTGCAACAGTTTAGCTGAGGAGCACACCTGGGCAGTCTTCCTATGAGTGACGTCACCTGGAGCCTCTCCAGTGGCGCCTCCCCCTGGGTTGGGGCTGCTCTGCCCCCTTCCCCTCAGTCATTCTCAGTACTGCCCTTTCTCTATGCAAGTGACATGGAGCTATGAGAGGGAAGTTCCTAGATGATTTTCCACTGACAGGAATTTGAGATTAGTGTTAAAAGGCAGGTAGAATGGGAAGAATGGAGTGACAGGAGAGGTTTGGCCAGTGTTGACTTTCTGCTTGAAATACTTCAAAATCTTCCCATGTTCTTTAGGGGAAAGTCTGAACTCTTTAATTTGCCTATATACTTTTTTTTAATGATACAAGTGCAATGTACTTCTTTTTCCACATGCCTTGCCATAAAAACCTCTTTCTTATATGTTACTTTTCTAGCCATACTTGCCAAATGTTATTTTGTCTCTCAG